>NC_089594.1:16694030-16903642 GCF_019320115.1 Miscanthus floridulus | reverse complement strand
CAAGATCATGTTTACTGCTTGTCTGAAGCTTCATGCATCATCAATCATTTTTACGAATACATGTCCTGAATGCCATATTGTGTATCTTATTTCATGGAAGTCTATGCTGTATCAATAAGTTGATCCTTTCCCAACAACAGTAACTAACCTGTTGGATCTAAGAAGATTGTAAGAACCTTTCCTTGCCAGTCCTGTTTAATTAATATGTTCGATATTAGCATCTAGGAGGACATGGATGTTTATGTATCATGATTACTTGATATAAATTGATTGGGTTCGTGTTCTTCATATACCTGTTGTTAAGTGTCTGTTGGTTTTAGATAAACATTCAGTGGTAAGATACTAAGACCACACAACAAGGTATCTGATAGATTTATACTTTATTGTAAAAAAGCATTTTAGGTTCTTGCAACATTGAACATAAGTCTCTTTATTCTCTGCAATACTCCAATGTCCTCGGATAATGATAGCCCTTGAATCAATGCTGCACCAATACTATTTTCTTGCACTTAGTCCATGGCTAATTTGAGTGTAGTTGCTCTTCATCTAACCAAGTGTTCTTGTAAACTTAGGAATCTGAGGTGGAATAAGCTTCAAGATGTGCTTCCACCTGAAATTGGTCAACTGAAGAAGAAACTGACACACTTGTAAGTTCATTTTTAGAATGTACTTAGTTTATGTGGATACATAAATGTTCACTTTTGATTTCTCTAAGTGTTATTAGGAATTTTTAGGTATTTGAGCTTCAATAACTTCAAAGACGAGATTCCAGTGGAGCTTGCAAACTTGCTAGAACTTCGTTAGTGGTGGAGAATAGTGTGTCCTGGGGATTTCAAGGACTTTGTGAGATCAAATTTTGAGAAATGTTTTACAAGTTCTTGTGAATGGATGGAACAAATGTTGTATGTGTGTTGTGTGGATGGAACAAACGGACTGTAAATTGTTGGTTGAACATATTGTTGTTGGCTGTAATTTTGAAATCAGCATGAGCTAGGAATTGGCTGGTAGTTTGAATTTGAAATTTTAAATTCGCATGAGCTAGAATTGGCTGGAAAGCACCTATTCTTGTTGGCGCCATTATTTGAACTTTTAAAAACCAGCTGTTGGTTGGAAGCTGAAATTGGCTGGCTGGGCTGGCTGGTCCAGCCTCAGCACCAGCCAGCCAATTCAGACCTGCCGAACAGGCTGAACAACTGCCCAACGTAGGGCACACCGCACACATGCCTCCTTGGTCGTCGTCCCACCACTCCCTGTCGTTGTCCCCTTCACTAGCTTTCCCTGAGTAAGGAAAATGGACCGTGGCTCGTGGCTCCAACGGTCGTGACGACCGGACGCATCCGGTCAGGACGTGATCAGCGTCCGGTCAGTAGCAGAAAAGCGGGATTTCGTCCCAAATGGCTACTTTCTCAGTGGGGCTTATAAATACAACCCCCAACCGGCCAAATGAGACAAGTGGAGCTGAGGAAACATACCAAGGGTGTTGATGCACCATTTTAGTGATCTCCACTTGCATAGTGCTTAGTGATTTATTAGGTGATTAGCGTAGGTGCTTTGCGAAGTGCTTGGGTTGATTAGACCACCGCTTATGCGCTTGCTCTAGGTTTAAGCCTAGTGTTTAGTGAAGTTTGCATACCTCTTACCACTCGGTACTTGCTAGCACCATTGTTGTACATCGACGGGGCTTGTAGTCTTGCGAGATCACACCAACCACGGTTGTAGTGTGGCCGCCACCGTGTACTGAAGGGAACAAGGTCCGCGGCATTTTGGCTTCACTGATTCTTCAGACGAGGTGTTGGTTGCTTCTGTAGGCTGCTCTGACAGCTTGCGAGGCCACCGTCTCGCTGCTTTTTTCCGTCCACGTGGCGTCCGAGCAGACCACAAGACACCATGGTGCGTTGGGCATGCTCTAATGCAGGCCATACTTATTTTTATACCATGACCTCACTCTTTTTTTCTCACCTCCACAGATCACTTTCATTCCTCAGCTTTTTCTCTCACACAAAACTGACAACACTTGATTTTCCCTATGAAGCTAGCTATCGCATCCTCTATAGGTGACTCAGCTCTGACGGTTTGCAAGCATTAAAAGTTTGAAACCTCTTGAGATGGACAATTCTGTCAAGCTAATATAGACTTGAAGCCATGGCCTAAGCTAGCTATAGACACGAGTGAAAACAAATTGTATCAGCGCAGATGGTTGCTAGCAATAGCGATAGGTTGGTTATTGGTTAGATGACATCTTTCCTATATAATCCTATACACGGCGGATTAAATTGCCATGAATGAGATTCAAAAGCCTAGAAACCCTAATAGTAGCCTTAAATTTTGCACAGTTGTGTGAACAGTAGCAAACAAGTTTCTTCAATTAGGTCATCCTTCCTATAAATTAAAGTGGGCCTGGGTCAATTTCTACTATGATGTATGATCCATTTGATGTCCCTGACAGAAAAGGGAACGTATGCATCCACAACAACACACATAGCTAAGGTAGCTATATAGAATGGCATGAGTGAATACAAATCATCAGCGCATCAGGTAGTTGCTAGCAATCTGGTTGGTAATTAAAGTTAGATGACAGGAAGTGATCACACACAAGGAGCTCGCTCACATAAGCTAGCTAGTCTCTCACACATATGCACCTCTCGTTCCTATATATAACCGTCATATGCTTCATGGAACAGTGTTCATACTGTTGGCACAACTCCAGAAAGAGCTACTATTGCTTAGCTGCAGGCAGCCAACGCACCGGCCGCCGGAGACATCAGCTGTCGACGACGATGGGCAGGCCGCCGTGGTGCGAATGCGACAAGACGGGGATCAAGAAGGGGCCATGGACGCCGGAGGAGGACCTCATCCTCGTCTCCTACATCCACGAGCACGGCGCCGGCAGGTGGCGCCTCGTGCCCGTCAACACGGGCCTCATGCGCTGCAGCAAGAGCTGCCGCCTCCGGTGGACCAACTACCTCCGCCCCGGCATCCGGCGCGGCAACTTCACCCCCCGCGAGGAACGCGTCATCGTCCACCTCCAGTCATTGCTAGGTAACAGGTGGGCGGCCATTGCTTCCCATCTCCCGCAGAGGACCGACAACGACATCAAGAACTACTGGAACACTCACCTCAAGAAGAAGCTCGAGGAGGAAAAAGAAAAACAGCAGGCCATCTTCGTGCCACCACCTCCCGCCGTCGGACATGTCGACGACCGGCGCCATCACAGCGGGACCGCCAGTAGTCCCCTCTCCAAGGATGATAGCTACGGCTACGCGCGCCCAGCCTGCAGCAACTCCACTACAGCTGATGAGGTCACCCAGCTACTCATCGCCCGGCGGCACTACTACTACTCGTCGTCGTCGTACCCCTCTAGCGTGGACAACATATCCAAGCTGCTCAAAGGCTTCATGAAGAGCTCCCCAGCCGCGGTGCAGGATGACGACGCTGCTGCCATCGATTAGGGGCAGATCCAAAGCGGGCTAGCCGGGGCTATAGCCCCCAGTAAGCCTGATTTCTTCGTTAGACCACGGTTACTTAGCCTCAAATCACCATTATGTCAACAGCGCAGGCCCAGTGGCTTCCGAAGGAGCAGCTACCAGTTCGGCCCAAGAGATTGATGAAGCCTAGTTCGAGGGTGGTTGGCCCATCTTGGGTCAACTAGAGTCACAGTATAAGTAGCAAGAGGGATGTGAGAAGGGGGGAGAGAGAAATATGTAAAACCCTAATTCAGTTTTAATCATTCAGGGTAGCCTTACTTCTGTAATTCTGTTCTTCCTATATCAATTCCTTGCTTCCGCACCGACGGTGCTAACACCTGGTATCAGACGTCTCGTTACCAATCCTGGTCGTTCCATCACCGCCACCTCCTTCCTTCCGCCGCCCCCTAACTCCGCACCACCACTTCACCCGGCTAAATCGCGCTCGCAGAGCCATGGAGCCATCCTTGAAGCACATCCTCGACGCGCTCAACGCCCACTTCGACGAATTCGAACCGCCGTCTTGATGACCGCGACCACTGCGTTCGCTGACCACACCGGCTCCGTTGACTCCCGCTTTGGCACTCTGGAAACTTCCATTTCCACCCAAGCTATTAGGCTTGAGCAGCGCTTGGCGGGGATCGAGTCGCGGCATCCAGATCCGGTGTCTGTGTTCGTCGAACAGCGCCTCGCCTCCCTCGAAGCCTCCTTCGCCGACAGGCACGGTCACCGCCCCACCACTCTAGAGCCCAGCAACGACGTGACCGTCGAGCCAGAGTTCGATCCGCGGGTGGCAACACTCGCGAAGGTCTCGGTGGATCCAGAAGCGCGGCGCCCAGGCGTGGATGGCGTCCTGGATGACATCCAGAAGGACGTCCAGAAGCTGGTGAAGACCCTTGACCGCCAGGTGTTCGACGATTCGTCTCACCGGCCGGTCGCACTTCATTCACCACCGGCGGCGATTGCGTTAGCTCCAGCAACTGGTCTGCATGCCACACCGCCCAGCGGGCACCGCGTCGACATCAGTCCACAAGATGCTGGGTCCGGAGTCATTACGACTTGGACCCATGTCCCGGCCAAGGGTATGCTTCTGAACATCACTCTCGTCATTCTGTACCTGATTTTCGTACACAGTCAGCCGTCCTTCATCTGCGTCCGGCGCCAGATCCAGTTCACCATCCACTTTCACATCTGTTTCACCCCCTCCATTTCCCCATCCCAATTTTCAGCACAGACCACTCCATCCCCAGAATCTCCCTCCTATACTGACCCTTTACCCTCCTTACCCTAAGCCCAACCGCCCCAACCAGCTGACTGGCCGGTTTCCTAAACTTCCATTTCCAACGTTCGATGGGGTCAATCCAAAATGTCGGTGTTCCCTCTGTGAAAAGTATTTCGTCACATATGTTGTCGATCCCTCTATCTGGATTGGTTTAGTTGAACACTATATGGAGGGTCTAGTAGCGATTTGGTACCAATCTGTTGCCCCCCAGCTACCCTCGGCCACTTGGGACTCCATCTGTCAAATGCTTCATGAATGATTCGATCGTGATCAGCATGAGCATCTCCTTCGTCAAATGTTCAGTATCCGTCAACATATTTCGGTTTTAGCTTATGTCACTGCATTTTCCCAGTTAGTCGATCAGCTCATTTCCTATTCGCCTAATGCCAATCCACTATTCTTAACTCAGCGTTTCATTAATGGACTTCGCTCTGACATTAGAGCAGTTATTCTTGTTCAACGTCCCCAAAATTTCGATGCTGCTATTCGTCTCGCTTTACTGCATGAAGAGGTGGCCATGGCTCCTAATCTGTGAGTCCCGCGTGGAGGTGATTGGTCTACTGCTGTTTGGCCTAGACTGCCTTCGGCCGTAGCATCTCCCCTACCGCTACCCCCGCCTCCACCATGGGCTAACAAGGCGGTGGCCCCAGTTGCTGCTGCTCCGGCTGGGGTGAATGTTCGGACCACCAATCAAACTATGGCGGCTGTCAAGGCGTATCGGCAGGCTCTGGGTCTCTATTTCAAATGCAATGCCAAGTGGAGTAAGGATCATGTCTGTGCTCCAGAGGTCCTGCATGCAGTCGATGCTCTCTGGGAGTCATTTTCTTCAGAAGATTCGTTGGCTGACTCTATTGAGGAGTTTCCACCTATGGAGCAGTGTTGCTTAGCCCTCTCCAAGTCTACACTTTCTAGTATGATAGCTGCTCGCTCGATTTGCTTCACCGGTTTGTTACAGTCAATACCAGTGCAGATTCTGGTCGACTCAGGCAGCTCCTCATCCTTTGTGAATCAAGCCTTGGTTCCTCGCTTGACCGATGTGGTTTCAGTTCCAGTGTGTAGCCCTGTCTTGGTTGCTGGTGGGACTCAGCTCACCACCTCAGTAGTTCTGCTTCAAGTTCCTTAGTCAGTGGGTGCTTGCTCTTTTCAGTCGGACTTCAGGGTGCTACCGCTGGGTACCTTTGATGTGGTGATGGGCATGGATTGGTTGGCAGCTCACAGTCCCATGCAGATTCATTTGTAGGAAAAGTGGATGGCGATACCATACAATGGACAGTTAACTGTGTTGTAGGGGCTTCCAACTTCATTTCCTCAGCAACTGTTGCTTCATATTGCTTCACTAGATGATGTTGAGAGCGCTGAACAGGATTTGAAGCCTTTGCCAGTTGAGATACAGTCGTTGTTGGATACTTACTCTGATTTGTTCGAGCCACCCACTTCCTTGCCACCTTCCAGAGCATGTGATCATGAGATACCTCTGATTCCTAGAGCAGCTCCTATACTGGTGAGACCGTATCGGTACCCACCAAGGCTTAAGGACGAGATTGAGAAACAAGTGCAAGAAATGTTATCACAAGGGTTGATTCGGCATAGCCATAGCTCTTTTTCTTCTCCGGTGCTCCTGGTTTGTAAAAAGAATGGCGGCTATCGATTTTGTGTGGATTTCTGTCACCTCAATGCTTTGACTTTGAAGTCCAAGTTCCCTGTCTCGGTCTTCGACCAACTGATGGATGAGCTTGCAAATGCCCGCTGGTTTTCTACCCTAGACCTTCGGGCTAGCTTTCATCAGATTCTGTTGCGTGAAGGAGAAGAATTTAAAACGGCCTTCCAAATCCACCTAGGCTAGTACGAGTTCCGAGTGATGGCCTTTGGACTCACAGGAGCACCAGAAACATTCTAGGGCACGATGAACGCTACCCTTGCTCCAGGACTACACAAGTTCGTCATTGTTTTTTTTTGACGACATACTAGTGTTCAGTCCATCCTTTGAGGCTCATATCTTCCATCTACGACAAGTCTTTGACTAGCTGCGCCATGACCAGTGGAAGCTCAAACAATCCAAATGCAGTTTTGCTCAGCAGTCCATTTCTTACCTCGGCCACATGATTAGTGCAGTTGGCTTGTCTACTGATCTTGCGAAGATCTAGGCTGTTGCTGATTGACCAGTACCATCCAACATCAGAGAGCTCCGTGGGTTTCTCGGACTGGCAGGCTATTATCGCAAATTCATCAAACATTTTGGTATTCTTGCTAAGCCCTTAACTGAATTGCTCAAGAAGGCTCAAATCTTTGTGTGGACTCCTGCTCATGCTGAAGCCTTTGAACTGCTCAAAGCTGCTCTATGTTCAGCACCAGTCTTAGCTCTTCTAGATTTTAACAAGCCTTTCCACATAGAGACTGATGCTTCGGGTTTAGGAATTGGCGCTGTGCTACAGCAGGACGGTCATCCAATTGCCTTTATTAGCAAACCACTTAGCAAAAGGAATCAAGGCCTCACTATCTACGAGAAGGAATATTTGGCAATCTTGTTAGCAGTGGATCATTGGCGCCATTACCTTCTCCAGGCCGAGTTTTATATTCACACCGATCATCAAAGTTTAACACACCTCAATGACCAACGCCTTCATACTGCATGGCAGCAAAAGGTGTTTGCTTGCCTCATGGGTCTCCAGTACAAGATCCTCTACAAGAAAGGCACTGAGAATGGAGCTGCGAATGCCTTGTCTCGGCGTCGCCATCTCAAGCAACTCATGGCTATATCTTCTATTACCCATCAGTGGTTAGAGGCAGTGGTGCTTAGCTATCAAGCTGATTTGGAGGCTACCAAGCTGTTGTCTCAATTGGCTATCAACCCGGAGTCTGTTCCTCCCTACTCTCTGGTTCAAGGTGTGATTCGCTACAAGGGGCGTATTTGGCTAGGATCCAGTAAAGCTATCCAACAGCAAGTCTTGACAGCCTTTCATGCTAGCCCGATGGGGGGTCATTCCGGTGCACCAGCTACCTACTCCAGGCTGAAGCGTCTCTTCTTCTAGAAGGGCATGAAAGCCGATGTCTGGCACATGGTGCAATCCTGTTCCATTTGCTTGCAGGCTAAACCTGACCGTGCTCATTACTCAGGACTGCTGCAGCCTCTGCCGGTTCCTCAAACCTCCTGGGAGATCATTTCCATGGATTTTGTCGAGGGCCTTCCATCATCAGGAGCTGCCAATGCAATCTTAGTCATTGTCGATAAGTTTTCTCAATTTGCTCATTTCATCGCTTTGAAGCACCCGTTCACGGCCAAGACCGTGGCTCAGCTGTTCCTAGACAATGTTTATCGCCTACATGGTCTGCCAACCTCCATCATCTCTGATCGCGATAAGATTTTTACCAGTCAGTTTTGGTAGGCTCTATTTAAGGCAGCTGGTACTTCCCTCCGCCTCAGCTCCTTGTACCACCCACAGACGGATGGCCAAACCGAACGGGTAAATCAATGCCTCGAAACCTTTCTCTGCTGTTTTGCTCATTCCTGCCCTTCCCAGTGGCATCGTTGGCTGTCCCTTGCGGAGTATTGGTATAATACATCATTCCATTCCGCATTGGGTAAGTCCCCCTTCGAGGTTCTGTATGGCTGTCCTCCTCAACACATGGGTCTGGATGTGGAATCGGTTGCTCCTATTCTAGATTTGGAATCTTGGCTGGCTGGTCGCAGGAATATGCAGGAGCTTATCCAGCAGCACTTGCTGCGTGCTCAGGAATGCATGAAGCGTCAAGCTGACAAGGGTCGATCAGAGAGGGTGTTCTCAGTCGGTGACAAAGTGTTCTTGAAGCTCCAGCCGTATGTACAATCTTCCCTGTTGCGCCGAGCAAACCACAAGCTGTCATTTTGTTTCTTTGGGCCTTTCAACATTCTCGAGAAGGTTGGATCCGTAGCCTACAAATTGGAGTTACCACCATCCTCCTCGATACACCCGGTGTTTCATGTGTCCCAGCTGAAGCTGTCGCCTGGAGCTCAACAGGTATCTTCTGTCTTGCCTTCTGACTTGCAAACCTTCCAAGTGCCACTGTGTGTTCTACAACGTCGCTGGTCTTCGGGAGATCATCCCATGGAGCAAGGTCTCATACAGTGGTCTCACACTCCACCGGAGTTGGCTACCTGGGAGCCGCTTGTCACTCTACGATAGCAGTTTCCACGTGCGCCGGTCTGGGGACATGCCGGCTCTAAAGACCCAGGGACTGTCAACAGCGCAGGCCCAGTGGCTTCCGAAGGAGCAGTTGCTGCTTCCAGTATACTTACCAGGCCAACACCAGTTCGGCCCAAGAGATTGATGAAGCCTAGTTCGAGGGTGGTTGGACCATCTTGGGTTAACTAGAGTCACAGTATAAGTAGCAAGAGGGATGTGAGAAGGGGGGAGAGAGAAATATGTAAAACCCTAATTCAGTTTTAATCATTCAGGGTAGCCTTACTTCTGTAATTCTGTTCTTCCTGTATCAATTCCTTGCTTCCGCACCGACGGTGCTAACACATTAATCTTTAGCTCTAGCCCTAAATCTTTATTATTTAGCCTCCTTTGTTCCCATCCTGCATCCGCCACTGCCGTCGATAGCAAGCCGCCCTCAGCTGCCGTCGACAGCTTCTTATCGACATTCGACCACATGTCCGGCACCGGCAATGCACTGTCACCCATCTCCGACGTGCCACCGACGACGACGTCGACGATGCCGCAGCAGGTGTTCATGGGACAGGGACACGCCGGCGGTTTCTTCCACGAGTCCCAGCAGCAGCTGTCCTCAATAGAGAACTGGTTGTTCGACGAGCCCAAGCAGCAGCAGCAGAGGAGACCTCCGACGGCTGCTGCTCACTTCCCATGCTGTTTTAGCTCAAAGAAACAAGCACGGATGATGATGATATATATATATAGCCGATATAAACACGTGAGCTAGATAGGTGCGAGTTACTTTTAGAATATACTGTACATCAGTACTAATTTATGGTATTGCGAATATTTACAATAATGTTACTATATATTTGATCATAATGTAATAATAAATCACTGAGGATTACTGTAAATCTCATATTTCATTATCGTAAATAACATCATCATGGCCACAGCTCTAGCATGGGCGTGGCCCTAGCATGGGCCAATGGCCTAGTCTTGGGTGGCGGTCGGTGTAAGGGCATAGGTGGCGGCCAAGGAGTGGAGGCGCGTGTTTATTTTTGCTTTTTTTCTTTTATGAAATGGGCATTGGAACCAGGTGAGTAGCCGGTAGCAAAACTCGAGTAGGGCTATCGCTGTCGAATACCCACTACCCGTTCAAAATCCGATAGTGAAAGCCAGTTTGGAAGCGACCATGGATGTAGTTTGTGTGGTAGTGATTGCACTCTCTATTTACGGTCCCTGCTGATCGCATTCATTGCAGAAAGGAAGCCAATTTCTAATTTTTATTTTACTAGCAAACATGTACTTATATTGCAATGGAAAAAATCATCAAATGTTCATAAGAAATGATGACAAGAATTGTACATATCTAATTATGCTTTACCTTTCTACAAAATTTAAAAGTTATAATTTAGTTTATGATGACCATGACATCCATAATATAAGTTAATGCTGGTAATAATATAACATTGTCTTATTAGGCCTGTAACGAATTAAAATACAAACTTGATAGATATTTTTCCATTGTAAAGCACATAAACATTTACTCATAAAAATATATCATAACTTTATAATTTTCAAATTATCTATATGTTGGTATAGTCAAATATCGAGTTTTGTAACTTCCTTCGAGGACCAATTAATGCAATTTTAATATCTGATTAAAATCAGTAATGAGAAAGTTGCTAATGTGTCAAAGAGTGGCTTGTCCGCTGGTGATTATGACGAGATCTCTCTCCATTATCCACATAGCAGCCCTTGTTGAAGATTGCACTGGTACATAAGTATAGCTTGGAGAAATATTTATTTAGATTGAATTAGATAACAAACTACTCAAGATTTAAAATTCTGGCTTAATTTATTGGGCCATTGGTGGGCCTAGATTATATAATAAGTTCGTAATCAAAACTACATCAACAACTTCAACTTGATAGTGAGAATATCTTTGGTAACAATTAGATAAGATGTGCCAAGACTTCAAAGACCAATAATATTGTATTTTAATTTATTTTTGATGTTTACGAGAAAAAAAGTTAAAGAAATCGAGACATTGAAAAAAACTTTCAGGGAATAGAGATGGCAAGACAAAAAAAATATAGAAAAAAATAGACTAGACAGAACCCGCAATGGAGAAAAGCAAAAAAAAACTTTCGAAAAACATGGTGGCCCGACCATTTTTAAAAAAAAAAAAAACTGGACCACATCGAACGAAAAAAAACTTTCGAAAAACATAGTGGCCAGATAATTTTTTTTTAAAAAAAAACTGGACCACATCGAACGGAACAAAAATAAATTAAGAAAAAAAAAGACTAGACTAAGCAGAACTGAAAAACAACTTACGAAGAAAAATAAAATACGGCTAAGGCTATGTGGCCGAAAAACAAAGAAACTTGTGTAGCTTTAATATTAGGGTAAAGTACATTTTTCAACCCTAAACTTACAAAGGAGTATGAATTTGGACCTCCAACTATGAAACCAGGCATAAGAGACCATCCAACTTACAAAACCGGGCACATGACCCCCCTGCCCTGTTCCACCGTGGTATTGTGCGCCGGCCCATTAGGCATTCCCGTTCCTGCCGCAAGTCCCACCACGAACCCTAGATCGATCCTTCGCCACTCCGCGCGACGGGCGACGGCGCCTTTGCTCCTCTTCCCTCCGACGCCGCCCCACTGTCCTCCGAGCCACGTCGCCCCACCGTGGTCCGTGCCACATCGCCTTGCCGTCCTCCGCGCGACGCCGCTCTCTTCCCCACGACGCCACCCCACCATCCTCGCCTGACGCTGCCCAATGCCTTCCTCATTGCTGGCAACCGCAGTGCCGACGTCCAATCCATGGAGTTCGCATGCAGTGACTTCCTCGTGGTGTTGATGCAGTTCGAGCGCTAAGGGTTAAGACACAGAGGTGAGTTGGTTGTCTCTTTCCTCCCTGGAATCATCAATGTGGTGGTAGTAGTTGTCGGTAGACATGGATTTCGATGGAATCACTTTAGTTCCTGTTTGGAACATAGGAAAAATGGAGGTTTTGTTTCCAGAGGAAAGGAATGCTAGGGATGCGTTTAGAACAAAGAAAAAGGGAAACTTTCCAGAGGAAAGGCAAGACAGACTGTACTTTTGGAGGAAAGGAAAAATACGATCAAAGCTCAGGGAAAATTTTCCTTCGGCGTTCACGCACGCCTTCACGCGTTTGTCAAAGCTTATCTTGTGTTCTTTGTTCTTGTCGCACAGCATCCTCAACTATTGCCCTGTTGCGAAGAAATCTTCATATGAGCAAGAGGAAATAAAGAAAACAAAAGGCCAAAAAATGGAACCGAGCTTCCAATTGGGCCAGCCAAAACAAATCTCCTAAGAATTGAAACTCCAAATCCACCAAATTTTTCAAGAGAAAAAAAGAAAAAAAATCACCTTGAAAGAAAAGAACGACATTTCTTTTGCTTTGAGAGGGGAGCTTTGGTTGAAGGAGAGCTACTTCCGGCATCCTCCAAGAGGCCGAGTACCAGCCATGCTGACCTCCTAGCTCCCACGGTGCCCCATCGATCCATGGCTGCTTGAGCCTTGATTTTTTCTTTTTGAGAGAGAGAAAGGTGAGCTTGTGTTGGTTTGGGGAAGAAAGGAATGGAGGATGGGAGTAAATGAGTGCCGTGTGGATAAGGATGACTAGTAGTACTCTCCTCTCCTCAGCTGCAGAGGTATGAGAACTGAGACTAGAGTCCCTACATGTAAGTGGGTCAGGGGCTCAGGGCTTGTTTTTTTCTAAATAACAAGTGTCAACTTTTAATCGGTTCTTCCTGTTAATTTGTTATCAGTAAAATAAAAATAGTACTTGCATTAGCCCGCAATTGTATAGTACTAGAGCTTGTACCAAAGATTTTACATATAGAAAAGCAACAACCGTTGTTTTTTAAGTACTGAAAGTAAAGCACAGAATTACAATCATTGCAATTGTATAGTACTGGAGCTTGTACCAAAGAATAGTTTATGCATAGGGACTTGGTAGTGTTGTTTAATCTTAGGGATTGGTACTACTGTCTGTAGAGTAGTTTATGCATCGACAGTTGCTTAATGCGGCACAGTTTGGTGGATTTGAGCTATTTTAATCCCTCTTTTTGTCTCTGGATCCATTGTTTATACATTTGTTTTTGTTTGTTTATATAGGACACATGGATTGGTCGGAGAAGCTGAATGTTAGGTTCCATTACAATGGGGAGTTCCTTCATGATGGGAAGAAAATGCACTATTGTGGTGGTACCGTGGCCATGTCCTACATTGACCATGACAAAGTCTCCCTTCCTGAATTAATTGGGCATCTGAAAGACCACTGCACTGTTTTGGATGGCACCCTGTTGCACTGGTTATTTCCAGGGAGGGAACTACACGATGGATTGCGAGCACTAGTTGATGACAAGGCATGCCTAGATATGTTGAGATGCACCGATGAAGGATTGTTTGCAGAAGTATATGTTGAGGCACCAATTGCACAAGAAATATCAGATGATGAAGCTGGCACTGGCAGTGAAGACGAAGAAATTGATTATGAGGATGAGATGGATGTAGAGTCTGAAGACAAAGCAGGCATAGAAGATGAAGAAGAAGCACTTCCTCAAGATGCAAACTTGGGGTCTGGAGCAAGACATATTGTGCCATATAGTCCTCAGTCAGGACTCATTGTACACAAACAAATAAAAATAGGTCATGCGGGCAATGCTTGTCCTGGTCATGGTGCTGCTGCCAATCCTGGTGATGAGATATCAAGCACTGACAGTGAGTTCCTTGCTGGAGATGATAGCAGCTCTGAAGAAGATGAAGAAGCCAAAGAGATACTTAGGAGGTTCAAAGAATTCAAGAAGAAGTTGAGTTCTGGTCAAACAGCACAGCTAGATGACATATTTATTGGGGGTACATCAACACAAACCGGAGATTGCACTGTAATAGACGATGAAGGCAATATGACACCTTATGCCAAGAGTAGTGATGAAGATGAGTCATTTGAGGACTTGGGAAGTGATGCCGATGGACTTGTTAGAAAGGAGAGCAAGTATCCAAGGTTTAGCAAGAAAGATCTGGTACCCAAGTTTAGTTTGGGGATGAAGTTCAATGGTAAAAGACAGTTCAAGAAAGCTATCATTAAGTATGCTTTAGCTGAGAGGAAGGTGATCAAGTTTGTCAAAGATGAGGGTGATAGAGTGAGAGCAAAGTGTGACTGGCCAACTTGTCCCTGGGTTTGTTTGCTGTCCATAAATTCCACTACAACTAGTTGGCAGATTTCAAGCTACAAGAGTGAACATAGCTGTCCACCAAGGAGAGATAACAAAATGGTCACTGGAAGGAGAATAGCAGAGAGATATGAGAAGATGATAAGAGCCAATCCAACTTGGAGTCTTGAAGCTATGAAGGTTACAGTCCAAGAGGAGATGTTTGCTGATGTTAGCATTGCAACGCTCAAGAGGGCAAAGAAAATTGTATTGCAGAAGATGCTTGATGCCACAAAGGGTCAGTACCAGAGGCTTTTGGATTATCAGTTAGAACTGCTGAGAAGCAATCCAGGTAGCACTGTGATAGTGAAGGTACAAGAAAGGATGCCTATATTTGAGAGGATGTATATTTGCTTAGATGCTTGCAGGAAAGGATTCCTTGCAGGCTGCAGGAAAGTAGTGGGCCTTGATGGGTGTTTTTTCAAAGGCGCCACCAATGGTGAGCTTCTATGTGCTGTTGGAAGAGACGCAAACAATCAGATGTATCCCATTGCATGGGCAGTTGTCGAAAAAGAGAACAATGACACGTGGAACTGGTTCTGTGATATATTGTTTAGAGATTTATCAGTTGGTACTGGGGAAGACTGGGTGTTCATCTCTGATCAACAGAAGGTATGATATTCTCAACTATTTATTTTGCAGCCCTACGAGTCTAATTAGTAGTGTTAATCTCACATGGTTCATTGTACACAGGGAATACTTAATGCTATACAGCACTGGGCTCCTTTGGCGGAGCATAGGAATTGTGCAAGGCACTTGTATGCCAATTGGAGGAAAAAGTTCAAGAAGAAGGAATGGCAGAAGAGGTGGTGGAGATGTGCTAAGGCATCATGCCCACTTTTATTCAACATGGCAAGGGCTAGACTGGCACAGTTCACTAGAGAAGGAGCACAAGCACTTATGAACACAGATCCAAGTCACTGGAGCAGGGCATGGTTTAGGTTAGGCACTTACTGTGACTCAGTAGACAATAACCTTTGTGAATCATTCAATAAATGGATAGTGGAGGCCAGATTCTACCCTATCATCACCATGCTTGAAATGATTAGAAGGAAGGTAATGGTGAGGATCCAAGATAATAGCACCAAAGTTGATAGATGGCCCACTATGATCTGTCCAAACATCCTTAAGAAGCTCAATGTGTACATCACTCAATCTGGTTACTGTCATGCAATTAGTAATGGCAATGACAAGTATGAAGTAGTGCACTATGACCATAGGTGGACTGTAGATCTCACTGCAAGAACCTGTAGTTGCAGGTACTGGCAGCTGGCTGGTTTGCCATGTCCACATGCAATATGTTGCATTTACTTCGTCACACATTGCTTAGAAGACTACATAGCACCATGCTTTTCAGTTTCTGAATTTAGGAAAACCTACAGTCACTACCTACAGCCAGTAGAGGGGATGCACAACTGGCCCATCTCAGAAAGGGAAAAGCCTCTAGCTCCACCATATGTTAAACTTCCAGGAAAGCCCAAGAAAGAGAGGAAAAGGGAGTCAACTGAGAAGCCTAAACCCTACAGGATATCCAAGGTAGGCACAGTTATCAGATGCACGAGTTGCAAAGGAGTTGGGCACAACAGGAAATCATGTGCTAAGAGAAATGGAATGTCAACATCTGCTGGTCCTTCTAAATCTGCACCTGTGAGAATATCAACACCTGTTGGTCCTTCTAAATCTGCAACTGTGAAAATGTCAAGTGGACAACAAAGTTGTTCTAGTGCAAGAGTTGTAGACAACAGTAGGAAAAGAAGTTTGCACTTGAGCACTTCAACTGAAACATCTCAGGTTAGCCTACTTTCTTACCCTTCTTTCAACAATGCACAACTTTTCTTTTGCACTTAACAAAGTGCAATTAATGACTCAATCTTATTTGTCTGTAGCCACAAAAAAAGAGAAAGGAGTTCATTGGCATAAATCAAGGGAGTGTGACAAGAACTAGTGCTGTAGCTAAAGTTTCTACAGACAAAGGAGGATCTGCTACACTAAACCTCAAGGCACAATTACCATTATCTCAAGCAAGCTCTAGTGTCACAGTACATATAAGCTCTGGATCAGCCTCGGCAAAAGTCAGTGCTCAAGAACCATCAAAGAGAAAGAAAAAAACACCGGCAAAGTTCCAGCAGTACTTGCTTCCTCCTGCTCGTGGCGCTTCATCATCCGGGAGTGGCAAGAAGATATGAAGCTATGACTTAAAGTGTCTGGTCTATTACTATGCTATCCATGTGTATGTCAAACTCTGTTGCTCTATTACTATGCTATCATGTGAGAACTCTGTTAGTCATGTTGTTTTATTTAATTATGGGACCCTTTAACTATTGGCCTATGTGTGAAGACTTGTCATTGCCATGTTGTTGGCTTATGGAATTTGTATTTTGAGATATCTATGCCATGCTGTTGGCTTCAATTACTATTCTGCTATCCATATTGATGTTAATTATGGACTGTAATCTGTGAAACCAGGGTGGATTGAGTTCAGGGTTGAAAAGTGTCTGGTTTTGTAAGTTGGATGGCCTCCTTTGCCTGGTTTCATAGTTGGAGGTCCACATTCATACTCCTGTGTAAGTTCAAGGTTGAAAAGTGTACTTAACCCTTAATATTAAGAGAGATATATGTGGATATAGATATGTGCAAAATAAAGAGGACCTAATCTAAACCAGGGATTAGATAGCACATGTGGATTCAGAGGTGGTAAATGTCTTCTTGCCCACTTTTATTAGAACCAAATTAGAATTTCATATTTTGATCCTTCTCGTACTCGATGTCCGTTCAGAGGCTCGTCGAACATAATCGATTTTCTGAAATAGGCATCACTAGCTGCCGGGTGAGCAACCGGCAGCAAAACGCTAGGGCTATCACTGTCAAATACTCACTGCTGGCGCGCAGTACAGTGAATGTAGTTTGTATGGTAGCGATTGCACTCTCTATCAGCAAGTGGATGATCAATTTCTGATTTTCATTTAATTCTTTGCCCTGACCCTCTCCACTCCCTCAACCCCTATCTCTACAACTAAAACATTCATAACTATTTCGTCCACAGGTGCGACGCCAAAGCCGCTCGCTCCCATGCATCCCCATGCGATCTCTTATCCTCTCCCCGTCGGTCTGCTGCTGCATGCGATTTCTTTTCAAAACAAACCACATCACGCGCTCCACTCCATCCTCTCCCACCGCCGCCACCCCGGCCGCCGCAGCGCCTCCCCTCCCCTCCCACGACGCCTCCAACGACAGCGGCGACGATCCCCACCGCCACACGCCACTTGCACCGCCTCGCCGGCGACCTCTGGGGCGGCCTAGCTGGGGACGTGCCTCCCCTGACCGCGGGTGCAATTGCCACGGTGACCCTAGCCGGTTGCTCGTGAGGGTGTGATTCAATTCCGTCGCCGACGACCAGCACCCACCAGGTATCGCGTCGCATCCTGCACTCCCTGTTGTGCGAAGCTGAGCACCTAAACCCTAACTTAATCAATCTGGGTATGTATTCAGATCTCATCTAATTACAATTTGTTGTATGTAGTATGCCTAAGAAATGCGTTTTTTTTGCTAAAGTTGATGCGCTTTACTGGGTCCGCCGCTGCTCTAGGATTCAGCAATTGCCTTATTCTCTTTTTCATATAGTATGAGTTTAGAATTCAGGCGTCCTATCATGTGGTAATATTATTGATGTAATCAACATCCTATGTAGAACAGAGAATCTTTTTTGTAGCTTTCATGTTAAGATTCCCCATAATTATGAGACCAAATGTTTTAATTTATGCATCTTATTACAAGGCATATATGAATGTTGATGGAGCTAGCTGCGTAGAAATAGACTGCAGTCAGGCTTCCCAAAAACAAGGCTTGTGATAATTTGCTTGGCTGCATTGCTGCAGCACAAGTCAATGTAATTGTTTCTTGTTGTACTATTTATACAGGAATAGGATTGGAATAATGGGAACAATATTCTTTATGTTAATGAAATATTTTCTAGAGCACTGAATATTAATATTTTCATGTAAATAAACAATATGGAATAATCATATGGCTAAGAATTTTAGTTCTAAATCTTTTTTTCCCAAATAACTAAATATCTGGATCTAAATCTTTGTTGTTTGTCCATTGAGAGAACAATGATTTTTCAGGTCAATAAACATCTAGGTCTTAAACTTGTGTAACATTTTGAACTAATTATAAGAATGAATCAGTAATGCAAGCATTTAGATATTTCCCAGGATGATCCTTTTTAGTTATGATAACTGGTCTCAGTTTTTGTATTTGTATTACTATAATATTTATCTCTGGTATATATGTAGTCATGGTTTGGATAATTTACAGGAGGTTACTATGGACAACGTAGTCATCCTCCTCCAGTAGAGGGAAAAGAGCTCTTTACTGCATATGCAATTTTATTACCACGGTCATGTTAGCCAATCATCAAGTGAAGGTGAGATCATAATCGTCATTGTGTCTCTTAAACCACCGCATGAAAAGGCTATTCTGCAGTCTTGCTTGCTTGACCTGTTCATTATCTTGCAAAAGAGATTCAGAAGATGCACAGACAAATACCAGCAACAAGTCAATGTAATCTAAGTGGGCCACAGATTTGTATATCCTAATAAAAAATTCTAGAACACACTAAACTGTTCCCAGTCTATACATGTATCAAATGCGCTTCACTGATCTTCCATTCATATAAGTGAAAATCAGACATCAATACATCTCTGATAACTAACCCCACACATAATCTTATCAAAGCTCCCAGTCATATTCAGCTGTTGCAAGAAAACTCCCAACCTACAAAAGAACATTCACACTCTCATTCTTTCATTGTTTCATTCAAGCGGTTGCAATCAACATTCTCAGTCTTGCAGTCCACCTCTCCATGTAAAGGATATTTTGCATTCCTGTGTTGAACCGTTACATATCTGGTAACAGTCTCAATTCCATGTGTGATATTAACCATGTATATGCTCATGATCCTATGTATTGTCAGATATAAAAGTTGAGTTATGTAAAAGGGGTGGTCATTGGTTCACAGGCCAAGCAAGTTAACTCTTCATCTACTTGCAAATAAAATCGTACATGAAGGAGTATAAAACAGGAAAGGTAATGATTCTTTTACACGCTTATATGTCTGTTCATTGCTTTTTATTAGCAAACAGATTTTTTTATTTTTTTTTATTTTTTGCTGTTGTGTGCTTCTCTTGCTGCAATGCAAGAGAGTCCTGGTGTCACATCCTCACTTTCAAAAACTTACGGTGTAACTGGTGATCTGTTGGGCTTGAGTTTATCTGTTAGAAGGGAGATGACTATAAATATTTAAATAAAATATTGCCTCTGATCAGATGTAATATATAAGACATGGCCTAATCATTGATGCTCATGTAACTCTAATCACAACTAAAATGATTAAAGAGTGGACGCTGTTTTGAGTGACAAAATTTCGCCTCACCTTCCTGTCAGCCCGTGCGATCCCACATCCACGAAGGAAAGCTGTCGGTCCTGTGCGATCCAACATCCGGTGGAAAGCATGCGAAGTCAAGCACGCCTATGCGATCACGCCAATCACGCTCCCACAACCAATCCCACGCTCACCCCTCCACCTGAACCATCGCGCCCTCTCCCTCGCTCCGCCTGCCGCCTCCCAAACAGCTACATTGCCGCCGCCACGCGGCCACCGATCCGGGTGCAGCAAGGGGAGAGATCCCATTGATTGGGGAGCTTTTGCTGCTCTGATTCGAGCTTGCCCCTGGTCTCCTCGCGAGGGTGCCAATTAGGGAGCTTTTGCTACTTTGATTCAAGCTTGCCCCTGGTCTGCTCGCGAGGGTGCCGACGATGGGTACGTGGGGACGGCGCATGACGCGGTGAAGATCCGGCGGCTGTAGAAGCAGCGCGAGGCAGAACGCCGCAAGATCGAGGAGGGTTATATAAAAAACAATAGAATTCCATGTGGCAACACTACAATTGGCATGATCTACATCATATCCACACACTCTTCTTTGCACGTCAAGCTCTCAAGTATGCAAGTACGCTCGCTTGAACTTATCAGCCCGGCTTATCAGCCATGGTAGAGTGTTTTTCTCTCATAACAAAATAGGAATTCTTGGTAATACATTTGGGGAAGCAAGAATTACTCCTTCTCGAAGTGCTACAACTTTCCCTACAAGAACATACAACTTCCGGCTCCTTTTCTCTGGATTTGGAACTCTAAATGCTGCAACAAACTCCGAGTCTTCTCATGGCTTCTCCTGGTGGATAGACTAAATACAAGAAACATTCTGAGAAGAAAAAAACAAAGGCTTCAAGAAAATATCTATAATTGTGTCCTCTGCAGCAACAATATTGAGGAATCTACGTTTCATTTGTTCTTCATCTGCCCCTTTAGCCAAGCCTGTTGGCAATCTCTTGAAA
Source organism: Miscanthus floridulus (assembly GCF_019320115.1). NCBI lineage: Eukaryota > Viridiplantae > Streptophyta > Magnoliopsida > Poales > Poaceae > Miscanthus > Miscanthus floridulus. Next base: position 16,883,116 of record NC_089594.1, on the reverse strand, counting down.
TAAGTTGGGACTTCAAAAAGGAATTCTTCCAAATGATGCAGCACGTCAAGCTTCAATATCAGGACCCCTTCTTTATGGAGAGACTTTCATCATTGCCGCTTGGCAAATTTAGAAGAAAAGAAATAATTTTATTTTTGATAGAGGTCGCCCATCCTTTGGTTCTTGGAAAAGCTCCTTCTATGAAGAAGCTAGACTGTAGGCCCATAGATTTAGTGATAAAAAGTGCCCTGTGTATCTTTCTTGTATAGCTGCCCTAGATTAGTCCTACAGCCCACCTCAGGCTAGCTTCTCTGTTGTTCTTTTGCTGTTCATTTGACCTTTGTTATGTATTGTTTTTGTTTCCTTTTGTTTAATAAAACTTACAGTGAGGGTCTCCCATATTGTATTTTCTGTTAAAAAAAACAGCATCAGTCGGTTTATCAGCCGCAGAAACCATCAGTCAAACAGCCCGAAAGTGGTGGTTACAGAAGTTCACGTACCACAGGCATCTGCACCTTGGTTTACTGGTCTAGTGGACAACCACATTGTGCGACAAAAACCTCGGGTCGCCGGTATGCCGCCCCCTGCGATCTTGCCCCAATGCTCCCCCCACCCCTTCCTTCTAAATGCCACTCCTCGTAGACCAACACCAACGGTTTTTGATAAAATGCCACCCTGCGAAATGAACGGTGCCGGCTGGTGGGACCTCCTCCCCACGATCGCCCACAGTAGGAAACAACACCCCACGTTGATCGTGGCTCCTCTTTCGCATCCGCCGCCTCCCTGCCATGACGCCGCGCTCTCCGTGACTGTGTTAATTTTCCGAATTTTTTTTTTGGATTAAATGTCACTTTAACGTCGTTATTTAATTTTACATTATTGTTATCTTATCATGCGATCCTTGTGTTTTTAGTACAAAAATTTAGCTGTCCCGTAGCAACGCATGAGCACGAACCTAGTCCTTTAAAAAAATGCCTAATGCTTCCATGCAAAACTAAACAGGTGTCAAGGCATTTATGCAATAGCTTCAAACCAAGAATTCGAGTACTTACCCATCATGTGCCTGTGTTGTACGCTGATTGAAGGCAAAGTTTCTAGCAGCTAGGTATTCCAGAGAGAGAAGTGTAAGCATTCAGCCCGTTCGTTTGGTTGTATTTGGCTTATAAGTCATGGTTTATCAGCCAACGAATAGTATTTTTCTCTCACATTAAATCAGCCAACAATACTTTTAGCCATGGCTTATAAGCCAAAGCTAAGCATACATCTCAATCACGATATTATTAGAGCCATAAGAGGAACTAATGCAAGCCAGCACCAAATAGGAAAACTTGGTTATGCAACGTAACAAATTAAAGACCAAGAGATTTGAACTATGGGGGTGTTTGTGACGGTTCCACAAACTCTGCTTTATAAACTTTATCATGGAGTAGCTCTGCAAAAACCTGGAGTTGTGAGAAGACCCTCCTTTTTCCTCGGACAGAGTGCGTGGAGCTGAAATCGTTTAGCTAAAAAACAAAGAGCGTAGCTGAAAAACGTGGAGTGGAGCAGTCCCAAACACCGCTATATATATATTATTATTTTCTCCGTCCACAAAAGAATGCAACTATGATATTCATGCCCATTAAAGTAGTTCAAGTTTGATTAAGTTTACAGTAAATAATATTCACATGTATATCTCCAAATTGACTTTATTATGAAAGATATTTCATAATTAATCTAATAATATTTATTTGCTATCATAAATATTTGTATATAAATTTGATCAAACTTGAAAGTATTTAGTTTCTCCAATTACATTGTTTTTGGACGGAGAGCCTCTGAAAAAACACCATAACGTAAAATAGCATCCCGTTAAGTCCCCGTCATGTTTTAAGCTAATAACGGTGTCAGGCGTGTCTCTGTCTGCCTTGAATCCATTTCCGATCCTCTTCCTCGATTCCAAGGCCCAAGGCCCAGCAAACTTCTGGGCCTGAACTGCACGGCCAAGGCCTGGCGCCTGGCGGAGGTCACGCTTGGCGCTGTCGCCTGGCGGAGTTCGCAGGGCGCTTAGCTTGCGTGGGCGGCGCACGTCCCCGGTGGAAGTGGAGCTCGCCACTGAAGAAACAGGGAGGAAGCTGGTGGACCGCGCGAGTGGAAGAGGGGGGCAGGCCGCCGCCGGGCTGGGCTGGTTTGTTCCTGATACCTTTTTCTTTTCTTTTCTCTCCCATTTTCTATATACTAAGTATACGGTAATGAACAGGACGTCCGACGCCCGACTCCACTCTAGACGCGTGGCGTGACATGCACCACAACTTTACCTCACTACCGCACATGCCGCTCGCCTAATAAATAAATAAATAAAACAAAATCAACTCATGGCCGCCTCGCCTCGCTCTCCTTCGCTCTGCACGCGTCGCCTACCCAATAAGCTCCTCTCTCTCTCGTGCTTCCCTACTGCTCTCTCTCTCTCCCACCGCCCTACCCCAACCCGGCGGCTCCTTCCCCCACCCCGACAGCGCCCCTCCCCCCACCCCGGCGTCCTCACCCACCGGGAGCCCCCAATGCCCGCAGATCTGGTGTGCCTATCACCCACCCTAGTAAGATCCATGGAGCACGAGCGAGATCCATGGAGGTGGCGCAACGGTGTTGCAGGGGAGTGGGCAGCTCTCCCCCACCCTGGTGAGGCACCCTCCCCACCCACGGCGGCCATGGCGCTCCTCATCCCTGGTGGCGGTGGTGCTTGCGTGCAGCCGCTCGCCGCCGTCTCCGACCCCGATGACCAGAATCGGCCGGGCCAGCCTTCCACTCCCCTATGTTGCATATGTATGTTTCAAGTGTTTCAGGCGTTTCAGATGTATGTTACAATTGTTTCATATGGATGTTGCAAAAGTAGATCGAGGATGTTGCATATGTTGCAAGTGTTTCATAGGCATGTTGCAAGTGTTTATTCAAAATGTTTCATCTGTTTCTAGACCTATGTTGCAATCGTTTTGATATGGATGTTGCATATGTTTTCACACATATGTTGCAAAAGTATGTTCTAAAATATTTCATCTGTTTCAGTCTTCTGTTGCAGCAAGTGTATTCATGTTGCAAGTTGCAAGTGTTCTATCTAGATGTTGCATATGTTTTCAAACATATGTTGCAAGTGTATGTTCTAGATGTTTCATCTATTTTAGGCATATGTTGCATTCAAGTGTTTCATGGTGCACGTGTTTCATGCTGTTTGGGGAGTCATGGGGCGTCGTCGAGCGGCAGACGGTCTTCACTTGCGGTCAGGCGGCTTGGGAGACATTAGGGCGATGCGGGCCCCACGTGGGCACGCATAACGAGCCAGCGCGGGAAACATGGTGCAGGGAAACGGGATAGCACGCGTGGGCGTCCGGACATGGGAGTCCGTTCAGACGTTCGGCGCTAGCATCTCCGATACACTTTAGGTATCCATGTGTATGAGTATATATATGTATTATCCATACAAATATTATTGTATATAACTATATTCACACACACTTAGGTCCCTTTGGAATGTAGGATTTCCACCTTGTTTTCTTGTGAAAATAAACTGATTCTTGTGCCTGCTTTTCCAAGGGGGCCTTAGTTTTTGGTTGTGGGGGACATATTTATAAGTGAAATATAAATCCATATGAAGCAACTCAACTAGGGTATAGGTATATGCACTGCATTGCTCTAGGGGGTGATCTCATAGTTAAATTTGATTTAAATATGAAATTACCCTATCTATATGTCCTCCAACCATCTATATGACACATTATCATACCTGGTTTTGTAGAAAAAAAATAAAAGTTAGAAATTTTGGGATTTGGGTTTTTTGTTGGAATTGTTATGGATGATGCATCTTTCCCTCATAATCTCAATGAACTAAAGAGGGATCCATATGAACAAATGTAACTTCTACGGATATATGGCTTCATGTTGAATGCAATTTAATTCAAATCTGTATCCTACAAAGTGGCAGCGATTTTGTTTCTCCCAAAAAAAGGTTTGTAGGGAGAAACTGATTCTTAATCTCAGATTCTCAGGTGAAATTGGCCCTTCTAGTTTCTAGTTTCTAGTAGATCCAGGAAACGTTTCTGATTCTAACTCAAAATCCTATAATCATGTATGTTTGGTAGGGATTCATTTGTTTTCGGAGAAAAATATGTTTAGATCATGGCTTCCAACATCATTGTCCCTACCAAAAGCATCCAAAGATATAGGATCTCAACTCACTGACATTGGATCCTAGCTTGTAACATTTAATTTTATCGAACAAATCTTTTACTATAAATGCCACATATGATGGTGACACTCGTTACCCATTTGTAGAAGTTTATTAAAATAATATTACCCATATATTGATCTTTTTTAAAAAAAAATCATGTACGTCTGCTTTATTTGTTTGGTGACTCGGTTGCTTCAACAAGTGAAGTTTATCTTTCTATTGCCTTTTTTAGGATGGTTGTAAACTTCTCCTCATTCTTACATGCTCAGCACGCCCTAAAGAAACAATTTCATCTTTAGTGGTCCTTTCCTGAAAATCCTGTAGAATCCACTAATCTTGCAATTTGGTAGCATGATTGGACCCTAGGATAAGAGAGTTGACTCAATTCAATTTGATTCTCTCTCTCTCTCTCTCTCCAAAAGGACGGGAAGAGATTTGCCAGAAACCTCATTTCAGTTTCACTTTTCAGTTTTGACTGATGATACTACTACAAGATCAGTGACTCCGTCCATCAAGTTACCAAGGTTGCAGCATGTCGGTGGTCACGATTTCCACGCACGCACGAGTGGATCTATCTACGATCTGTGAGCAATGGTCCATGGCTCCATGCATGCGTGCGTGCGTGCGTACGTTCCAAGATTTGGATGTGGCGGAGTCGATCGATCGATGGACAGCACAGCAGCCGGCCTGGCCACAGCGGCCACCGGGGTCCCAGCCCCAGCCCAGCACACTAAAGCTAGCTGGCATCGAGCGCATGCATAGCAATCATCCGATGCCCGGATCGGAGCATGCAGCTCGTGCGGCGGATCCATGGATTAGGGAGATCGATGGCCTGCCGCTGGACCCGCCCCTGCCGGCTGGCCGTTCCTTGCCTGGGCTGCACGTGAGTGGTCCCGTTCGCGTGCCCTTAAACCTGACTTGATCCGCTTCTTTTTTTATCTGAAACAGTGTTTTCCCCTCACAAATTCCTTCAGGTTCATCCAAAATTCCTCCAAGCGAACAGGGCCACATCAGCAGATTCAGCACCATGCTGTAACTGTAACAACTGCAAATCAGAGATTCAGAGATCCTCCACCTGCCTACCGATTAGCAGCCTGTATTTGACTTATAAGTCTTGGCTTATCAGTTAGCCAACAGTGTTTTCCTCTCACACCAAACCAAGCAGCCGTACTTTCAGCCATGACATATAAGCCAATCCAACCGAAACGAATAGGCTGTAGCAACAAGCATGCATGCATGCAACCCTGCAATTAATCTGAGAATCTCTCTGAAGTCTGAACTAACATATAATGCGTAGTAGTAGTGAAATTGTGGAGGGTGGACTTGAAGAATATCCGACAGTAGTGCACATACATGGGAGGCACTGCCACAGGCACTGGCAGGCAGCAATATCTGACTGACAGCGGTGAGACGACTGAAAACGATGCGAACATGATATGGCGGCAATGTCGTCGACACGTTTGACAACAACTTGCATGCAAGTGCCACTGCAGGTCTACTGCACAGTGCTCCACTTTTTCTTGATCCCATCAAGGTTTTTTTTTACCGGTAGGAAAAAAATTTCGGTCCCCGACAATAAATATGAATTTTTCAGAAATATCAGGTCAAATTTAAATAAATTCAAATTAATTTTTAAAAGAAAATGATAGCATTTCACTAGAAAAACTCTCTAATTCATCATCCATCACAAATTTATATGACATCGACGAAATAACACAATATATCACCGTGGTAATACAACGGGCTAGCGGTGGGCAAGCTGCATATGCTAGTGCAATTGAATGTGTGAGTAAGAAAATTAAATAAATTTGAAGAAATTTAGGGCTTTGATAAGACTAGAGGATATGGAGAGTCATTTTAGTGTGGTTTGGTGTAATTTTGGAGCGGAAGATGAATTTAACCGATACAAAAAAAAATCGGGCCTCAGCGAAAAAGGCGATATTTCACTGAAATTGTAAACCTTGGATCCGATTGCATTGGGTCGTTAACAGCACAGCTAGCACCAACGGTGAACTGACAACAAATGGTTTCTGTTCATCAATCAAGGAAAAGAAAAGGAGCTGGCAAATGGCTAACCATGCATATATGGTTCACAGTGTCCTGAATCCCCAGACAAACATGCATGATCGATCAAGCATGATGAATGAAACATATGCACCGTATATCATGGCTAGTTGTGAGGATAACATAGGCCATGTTTAGATTGCAACTTTTTGCAACTCGATGAATAGTACCACTTTCGTCTTATTTGACAAATATTATCCAATCGTGGACCAACTAGGCTCAAAAGATTTATCTCGTGATTTCCAACTAAACTGTGCAATTAGTTATTTTTTTTACCTACATTTAATGCTCCATGCAAGCGGCTAAAAATTGATGTGATGGAGAGAGAGTGAAAAAACTTGGAATTTGGGGTCATCTAAACAAGGCCATATATAATAGAGACATGAGACAGTGATGATCCCATTATTCAGTTAAACAAAACAAAGTGGACTCCTTCCTTTCAGCACAAGCAAAGGCAGCAGGCAGCAGCTCTTTAGGGCCTCTTTGGCACGGCTTATGCCGGTTTCGGCTTCATCTATTTTACGCAAATCGAGGCACTGTAGCGTGAAGTCGTTTTGTAAGCCGGGTTAAAATGAACTAGAAGCCGGGAAAAACCAGTTTTTCTGATTTCACTGGCTTTGGCTTCACCAGTGAAACCGTTTTGGATGAGCCGTGCCAAAGGGGGCTTTAGTGCTCCGGTAATCCACACTTTAGCTTTTGCATAATAAACAAATTAGTAATAAGATAGTAAGATCAGACTTGGAAGGAAGCGAGATATCATCGTGAGGGGATAAAAAAGGAAGACCTCAAGCACAAGAAGAAGAAGAAGAAAATGCAGAATCACCTCCCCGGCCCTTGTGATTCATCAGTCAGCAACACAAATTCCAAACAAAAAGCTAGCATAGGACAGTACGTACCAAATAGGAGTATATATATTAAGATGCATGTTCATTCATTTCTATTTGTATTTCTATATGGAAGTAACATAGAAATCACTCGACTTTATATATACACATCTAGCACAGCACAGACATACAAATCACCAGTTACAACTTACAAGGTCAAACACATATGTTACATCGATCACACAATAAAATTCTTCACTGAAAACCATCCAAGAACAAATAAAGAGGAGAAAAAGAAAAGGAGAGGGAAGAAACAAAAATAAAAATCGGTTCATATATGGTTGATGAATATAATGCACCTACTATACCAATCATTTCAATGCCCCCCATGATCGTCTCACCTCATGCTGCACCCACCTGCTAGCTCTCGCATGTGCAGAGATCGAACAGCTAGCAAGCGCGTCCACCTCCACCACCACCCGGGCCGGCCGGCCGGCGATTCATCATTGAATTCAGCCGGAGGAGGTGGCGGAGGAGCAGTCGCGGTCGTCGGTCTCCACCTCGCGCCTGTGGAAGCTGCGGTGGCACCCGCAGGCGGCGCACATGAACGCGGCCGCCGTGCCGTCCGCGCCCGACGCCATGAACTCGCGGCACCCATCCACGGCGTGCCCGCCGATGGACGCCGCGTGGTTCCGCTGGCACTCCCGGTAGTGCACCACCTTCGCGGCCTCCTTGCTCCTCGCCGCCGTCCCGTTCGCCATGGACCGCCGATCTTGCGAAGGCCCCATATAATTTTAAAGTCGTCCTTGGTGATGCTATGGGTTTGATCGATCGAGGTGGAAGATCAGAGTATATAGGAAGAAGAAGAGATGCTCTATTGCAATCACGGCCTTGGAGTTGGAGGGTGTGGGACTTTTTATATGGGAGAGGAGGAGGAGGAGGAGGGTGAGCTAGCTGCTAAGTAGTGAGGATCACGGGTTAAGAACCAACCTTTCTTTTCTTGTTAGAGTAGTGAGGAGACCTGCTGTCCTGGCGCACGGTCTTTTGTTTTTGGAAGAAATACCGAAACGTCAATGCTTTCACTCTTTCGCTGTATTTTGTCAGTTTCAGTTTCAGGTGTCACTAATTTACACGCAATTTATGTATTTGCCTTTTTAAATAAAGATATGTATTGTGAGTCATGAAGTAATCCAATGTCCTTGTTAAGAATCACGCGTTAGGAATTCACTATCTCGCGCGAGATCGTGCTTCTTCATGGCCATGTGTGTTAATTGTTACTTGTTAGGGATCTTTTATTTGTTTACATGTCTTACTTTATTTCCAAGTGGATTATGAGTCACCAAGCATGATCGGGATTTATACTACTTTTATTCATGAATCACGCACTCGCGGAATTTTTTTTAATCAGCTCTACACCTTGTCTGTGCACAGTTCCAAAATAGTTATGCATGCGTGCACTCTTGTTTATTTATGTTAGATAATCTACTGCTTCCTTATGTGAACACACAGTAAGGGAACGTGACCTGAAAAGGCTCTCTGTTGTAGTACTGTAGCCGCTGCAGAGACAGGCGCCGAACGGCTCACCTGCCACACTGTAGCCACAGCAGGGACATGCGCAAAAGTCAGTCCTGCTGTGTTATCTAGTAACTGTTGCAACATGGGAGCTGTACTAGGACTAGATTGATATAGTTGTATATATAGTTTGCCACTGCAACTCAACAAAGAGAGTTCAGATTTGCCATCTTCTATACAGAGCTCCGGCCAACGCTGGTGCTTTTATACTGTGTGTGTGCTCTGTTCTTCCTCTCTTCTTCTACCTCTGACCATAGTGTGTGGTCGGACAACGTCTGTCGTGCTTGGCCGTGGTCGGCAAGACTGGTGAGTGGTCAACCCACCTGCGCCGGTGATATAGTGGGCTAACAATTTATTCTACTTTTGTTCCCAGATGGATTTTGACTTTTGAGGGAGTCATGTTAGTAATCCAATGGTACTTGATGAATCACAAGCTATGGCCAAACAATGAAATTTCTTGGTTTAAACAACACTAGTGGTCTAGTGCATACTGATTTAGTGATTTTATCCTTAAAAACAATTGAAAATTTGCATGGTTATACTATTCTTATGCCTGCTTATTGTGGATTAATCTTCTTGCTGATGACTGATGAGTGACAGAGTGAGTAGGTTGGCACACTGTGCATATGGACTAGGCTGGTCGTTATTTCTGTTGGCAGTGCTAAATTATTTGCACTAACAAGTAACAAAAGGCTATATGCATCTTGTGGTGTTGCTACCAGAAGAGAGTACTGAAGGTGGCAGTTTGATGACTAGTATATATATATTATTATATTATTTGTCAAAGACCAGCATGGCCAACTAACCAACATTTTTAGTAATAGTAGGCCCATTAGTGGACAAGATTAGATCTGAATTGACTTGACAGAACGTCTGAGGTGTGATAGATTGACAGTTTGACACTCATATATGTTTAGCTGCTAATATATGGAGAGAAAGGTTTCCGTTTACCGACACCGACATCTTGACAAGGAAACATGAAAAGAAACGGACATTGCACATCCAATTTGGTCAGATTTAGGAGATCCAGAGAATTGTGTAGGAGCACAGTTATACACAGAGCAAAAAGAAGAAAACCAGGCATAGACATGAGAGAAAGAGGTTTCTTTGGATGCACATATGAGTTGAGGTTGGACAGAGAAGCACTCCTCTCCAATTGACTCTTCTTCATTTCGTCCTCCGGCTTCTACGCTTGCGCACTTGCTTGCACCACCTTCTTCCCTCTATTTTCTTCCTGATTGACATCTGACCAGTTGAACTGTTCAATTTATTGCTCATGTGCTCCAGTTCATCAGGTCACCATTGGTCAATGATGTTGTGGTGTTGTATAGCTGTGTGATATGAACAGCTTACTTGAATGCATAGCAAGTGCAATGCATTCCTGGAGGTAGCTACAGCATTTGTGGGGGTATGGCCTGGCCACCATTACTTCTTCAGAGTTCAGGTTTTGTGCCTATTTGGCCACATTTGAACCTGTGATATGCATACGTGTCTGATTTGTCCAAACCTAAGCCAATGTAGCTAGGAACTGTAGGCAGATTTATTCCATACAGGGTAAATGGACATGAAACAAATGCATTATAGCTAGGGTGATGACCATCTTCAAGACTGAGGCTGGAATGAGTAAGTGAAAGATGCATGATATCTTCTTTGTCGGCGCTGAGAGATCAGGAAAAAAAAGATTTACCACAACACGGTTGAATTGACTAGACCGATAGAGTAGAGTTGATACAACGTTGGTGACAAAGATACAGAATGGTCGTTTTCGGTAGCCAAACTTGACTTCTGTGGCGGAATCGGTGTTGAAAAAAAAACATATTTTACCATATGAAATGGGAACATATCCAGGTAGGGGACGCCATTATTCTTATTCATCTCCTCTCCTAATAGCTATGGAATTTGAAGAAAACAAAAAGAAAAGCTAAATTGGGGGATGCCATTATTCTTATTCATCTCCTAATATCTATAGAATTGGAAAAGGAAAAAAGAAAAGCTAAATTGGTTTCAGTTTGAAACAATAATCCAACTGCATCAGTTAAGTTGTTCACCTGTACATAGTACAGCTGTAAGTCTAAGCATTACTTATTTGTACTTGCAATATGATATCACAGGGAATGAATCATGGTAAATGTTTCTCAGGATCCTGACAACAGTGCAAATTCTTTAATTTCCCAATACACATCATCAGAAAACTGATGGTGACTTATTACGTGCTAGTATATGATGTCCTTTTTCCTTAATATACAGTGAAAACTTTACTATCTCCATTGTCTAAAACTAATGTACAGGTAAAAATGGCGAAATTGTTTCTGAACCACGGTATTTGATTGAACTACTTTTTTTTAGTATATATGTTTAACTGAAGTACTTTATTTGATCATAGAAATTCCTAGCCCTCCTACATAGATCTTGGGCTCTGAGTGCCAACCAGATCCGACATGTCAGAATCACTGTCCCATAATCTTTCTCCAAAGTTTTTAATTTGTTTTAAAATAAGCAATGACGATTGATTGTACTAGTCTTCTTAGGAATCACAGTACATCACTTAATAAGAGTTAAGACCAACTCCCTTGACAAGTTGGATGATGCAGGCAGGAATGCTTTTATTCCGTAGTCTAAAACAAAAACTCCATTGACAAGTGGATATATGGACTTTTGTCAACCTAACAAACTGGAGTTCAATCATTTCTCAGTTATCAGCCTTATTCACTAAGATCAAAATTTTGACATAAAGAGAACTCTTAATTGGTGTCATCATCATTAATTAGAAGCACACAATCAATGGTACAATGAACGAACATACTATAATGATGACAGAATACAGTGGATGGGATCAAACGCACGAGTAGCGTTTAAACGAAATGTTGAAAAAGTAAGCCAAGTACACAGTGGATGGGATGAAATGCTTTGGCAATTGGCAAGTACTCCTACTGGCTAGCTAGTACTAGTACTACACTTAGTAAACCAGGGGGTCAATTTGTTTGACCTGATGATTTGAATTGAATTCCCAGAGCAAGTACTAGCTGGTGGATAATGTGATCAACACAGTCTTAGGCAATAAGCAGGCTCCACCTGTATATATCATTATCAAATCAAATCATGCAAGCAACAGGACGCCAACATGGGACACACACACACACACACTGTCACTGGAAGCTCTCATCATGGATCAGCTCTGCCATTCCCCTCTGTCCTCTCCTCTGCCCAGCAGCAGAATGTCTGTTTTCCAGGCCACTGCCATCCAAGATCAGAATGTACAGTATCTCTGTTGCATGCCATCAGTCAATGGAGCTGGAGTGGAGGAAGGCATATAAACATAAACATAATTTAGCTTCTGCAGCTCATCATCATGCATGTTTATTTATATATATATATATATATATATATATATATATATATATATATATATATATATATATATATATATATATTTTGAACGTAAATATATATAAAAAAATCTCACCTTGGCTACTAGTATTACTAGCATCATCAAACAGATGGAAGAAGCCAGGATAGATAGGCAGGAAAGGTCCGGGTCCGGAGGTACGGTCCCCAACCAATCGTTGGTTTTCAATTGAGCCCTGTTTAGTTCCACCCCAACTTCCAAAAAGTTGCTACAGTACTTGTCACATCGAATGTTTGCGGCCGTGCATGGAGCATTAAATGTAGACGAAAAGAAAAACTAATTGCACAGTTTGGTAGAAAATTGCGAGACGAACGTTTTGAGTCTAATTAGTCAATGTTTGGATACTATTTGCCAAATAAAAACAAAGATACTACAGTAACCCTAAATTCCAAATTTCGCGAACTAAACAAGGACTGATTCCTTCATGTGGGTGTGGGAAACAGTGGTTGATGAATGCAGATGCACCGGCTGATGGAATTGGCTGGCGTCCGTTTGGCGTTTGCCAAGTACGGACGGATGGATGGGATGTGAGTCTGCATGCATGTGAAGTCGCGTGCAATTGAAGCCCTCTTCCCTTTCCGCCAGCTTGGCTCCCAGTCCCAGACGTTTTTCATTAATTTGACAGATCCAACACATGAGTGCCAGCTTGGGTAGCGTTCATCTGCAACTAACGCTAGCTGCAAGACAGCGACTTGCTTGGGGTCAATGCAGGTAAAGAAGACGAGCAGCAGTCTGAAGAACCACAAGTGCGTGTTTGTGCACAGGCTGAGGATCGATCCGATCCGCGGCCGTCAAATCGCTGCTGGATCCATACGAGCATGCAGTGACCGGTGAGCGACCGGGCAAATCGGAGGGGAAAGATGATGGTGCGTGGTGGGCGACTGTGGAGCTAAGCTAGGGCCAGCGTGTCTGCCATTGGCGGAAGGAAGACACCGCATCGTGTCTGTTTCTGGTTCGCGTCCAATGCGGCGACACCAATGGAAGAAGGACACGATCGTTGTGCTGGGCTTTCTGACCGACTGACTGAAAGATGAGATGGCTCTGGTACTGTTACTGCTACTGCTACTACTACAGGTGAGTTGATAGGATATGCAGGCCATTGCAGGCACACTGGAATCAGAAGGCGAAAAAAGTCAGAAACGAGACACTGAGCCTCAACGGAACTGAACGGAAGGAATCAATGGAAGCAGTAGCGAAATTTGGGTATTCTCACTTCTTCATCATAAAAAAAAAATCGAATCCATATGTCAGTTTTTTTTTTGCCTGTTTTGGGCTAAAATGCGCGAAAATACTAGAGATTATAGCATTATATATTTATATACAAGTATGTACACATATATACACAAAAGTGTACCAAAATAGTTCGGTATTCCTGGGAATACATGGTAATACCCTTAAATCCTCCCATGAATGAAAGGAGGTTGTATTGCATGCATGGTATATGGAATTCCAATGGTACTCTTTTGTCCTAAAAAATATGATTCTATAATAGCGAAACTATATTAACTTTAATTAAATTTATACAAAAAATATTAATGCTTATTATATTAAATAAATCTAATTACATATTTTTATGAAATATATATTTTATAATATGCTCATTTTAGATCTTAAATATTGACAATATTTTGCATAAACTCAATCAAATTTAATTTAGTTCGGCTCTAACCAAACCTAGAATTGGACAGACTATGATTGTCGTTACTTGGAGGACAAAGGGCATCTCTGTGTGCTCATGGATAGTGCCCGGCCTATCTGCCTATGGCAACACGCATGTCCTGGCATAGTGGAGTACCCCTCCATTCTAAAAATAGTGCAACTCTAGATTTGAAATCTGAATCAAATTTAAAAATTTAAGTCTGACTAAATTAACAGAAAATAGCATAGATCTTTATTTTTTCTAAATATGTTTACTATAAAAATATATTTCATGAACTTATCGACCCAGTCTTGTTCGCTTAAGCTTATCAGCCATGGTACAGCCGGCTTCTCAGCCGTAGAAACCATCGACTGAACGGCTTTAATACTTATCCGTACTATAAATATCAGTATTACTTTTATTTTGTAAAGTTTGAATAAATTTAAAATTATTGGACTCTTCAAATAACGAGAAATGTACTGTTTTGGGATGGACCCAGGGAGTATAGCAGGTAGTTTAGGTGTAGCATCTGATCTGGAATTCACAATAGTCAAACTGTTGGTCATGTAATCCTGATTGATAATCCAATGATGATACTCGGTGTCTTGGTATAGCGACCAATCACGCATGGATGGATCTGATGGCGTGCAGGTTTTTAATGACTACCAGTCGTAGAAAGCAACCCGTGTCTGGCAAGATTAGGCGAATACTAACCTGCTTTGTCGCTTGCGAGTCGCGACAGCGCAGAAAGGGCACACTAAATTCTTTTGTTTTTTTATGATTGAATATTTTTTTAATCAGAGGAATCAGAGGATAACCGAGGGGGTGTTTGGTTTCTACATGTCCTATTAAAATTTCTGTCACATCGAATATTTAGACACATGCATGGAGTATTAAATATAAACTAATTACGAAACTAATTACACAAGTTGCGACTAATTTACGAGATGAATCTTTTAAGCATAATTAGTCTATGATTTGACAACATAATTAATCTATATTTAATACTCTTTATTAGTATCTAAACATTTGATCCGACGTGAGTTTTAGGAGCGGCTAGAAACCCAACACCCCCTGATCCTACCCCGAAATGACCAAAACAAAAACAGGCTATTATTCCTAGCTACACAGCTAGGTTGTCCAGGAAGAAAGACACGGGCCGGTGGGTGGATAACAGAAAGGCTGGAGGGCCCATGCATGCATCATGGGCACTTGGGCTCTCCTTTCTTGGTCTTCCAGTTGTTGTACCATAGTCATAAATTCTTGTGGCATATCGATCTCTTGGAGCCAGGTTCAATTTTGGAATCCCACTGGAACCACCAGCATACTTCTGAGACCAATGAGCTTTACATAATTTAGGATTGGCATGATCCCCGTCTCCACTTGAATGCAATTGAGCTGCTTCCATGTCCGCTAAGTATAATTTCTCGAGCTTTGGAAACCAACCTGCTCCAAAAGTCATGATCTGCCCCTCATAAACTCGGTAGAGGTGAAGTTCGACTAGATGCAACATGTGTGCAAATGAAGGAATTGGATCTACTTGCAACCTGGACCACCCCATGCGTAGGTCCATGAGTTTTCCGAAACCGGAGAATACCGATGGGACAACACCTCCTTGCAACTTGCCTTTCAGGTAAAACCATGCCAGATTTGGCAAATGATCTAAGTTTTCCAGATTAAGAACTTCTTCCTCGGAATATGAGATTATAAGAAGATTGGAAAGGTGTGCCATTCTTGTGATGGAGGTCCATAATTCCTTAATGTGCTCACGCTTGACTTTCATTATGTAAAGTTTTCGCAGTAATGTGAAGTTGCAAACATTGGCGACTAAATCTTTGTTTGCTTCCACATGTCCCAGTACTTGCATATCCCTTAGAAGACAAATTCCAGAATGTATTTTAGCACCTTGAAAGCAATCAAATATTCTTGAATCACGATCATGGTTGACACAAGTTACCAGATATCGTAGCTTACTTAGCTTCTTTATTTCGAGCGGCAGTTCCACTACATCAGTTCCACAGAGATCTAGCATCTGTAGTTTCGTCAACTTACACAGTGCTTTGGGAACCACTTTAATATTTGTGTAAGACAAATCAAGGTAGTGCAAATTGAACAGAGTGGTCACAACATCAGGGAGCTTCGTTATTTCTGCAAATTTTAGGGACAAAACTCTCAGCAGCTTGAAATTTCCAGTAACAGTTTGTACCCAAGAGGATGGTACTCGATACTCCAACAAAATGAAGGACCGTATCTTTTCTCCACCCTCAAGAGCATATATAATGCTGTCAGATTTCAGTACTGATAAACGGCGTGCTTCTCTGCTATGCATTGTAATACGAGAGTTATCCAGAAGAAGAGAAAATTTCTCACTTGTGCACTTGCTTACAACTATATCTCTGACAAGATCATGCATTTGGAATATTTTTGCCCTGCCATAAGCATCTCTCTGGACCACCTGAAGGAGAGAACGTTGAGCGATTTCATTGAGATATTCACCTCCTACTTCCTCCATAGTTATACTTGGCCCCCTTTCCTCTATAAAGCCTTCAGCTATCCATAACCTAATAAGCTGTTCTCCTCCAATCCAGGGGTCTTCAGGAAATAGGCCACAATATAGAAAGCAGTTCTTTAGATTTCCTGGTAAATAATTGATGATAAGATCGAGGGCGTTCCTCACAGAGTTGAGATCTGGGTTGTTTCCTATTTGCCAAACTAGCTGATGATAAAAGGAATTCCATTCATTTTCGTATGGCTTCTTGCGTGACAGTAAACTTCCAATGGCAACAATAGCTAGTGGCAACCCTTCGCACTTGTCCACAATTTTTTCTGCCCAATAAGCTACACTTTGAGGACATGTTTTGCCTTCTAGTCTTGGAAAGGCTTTGCTACAAAAGAGGTCCCATGCTTCTTTCTTTCCTAGGGTTTTTAGTTGCGTGTGTTGCTCATCATCTGCTAATGAAGCAACATCTTCATTTCTTGTTGTTATGACAATTCTGCTTCCTTTCTTGCCTATAGATAACGCATGATCTAATAATACCCAGGCATCTCGACTCCACATGTCGTCCAAGACAATCAAATACCTTTTGTCCTGCAAGAAGTTTGCTAGTTTTTCTACCAAGCTTGCAAGGTCCATAGTGTCAACCCTATGAGGAACGTCCTTTTGCTTCTCTTGGAGCTGCTTTAACATTTCCCTCAAGAGATGTTCAATGTTGTAACTTTGAGAAACTGCAATCCATGCAAAACAGTTGAAATGTTGTTTAACTTCATCCTTTTTATATACCTGGCGGACAAGAGTCGTTTTGCCTAAACCACCCATACCACATACAGAGACGATTGTTAGTTCTTTTTGCCCGTGTATCAGCTGTTGCACAAGCCATGCCGTTTCTTCTTCAATCCCGACTACGTTATCCTCGATGTTTAGACATGTTGAGTCCAGCACATGTTGCAGCTGACTATTCTGCGCTGGGTAGTTTACTTCTCCTTCACTTATTGCAATGCCATAACGATCTCTCATGCTTGTGAGCTTTGAAAGACGGACCTCGATCTGCCTAAGCTGTTCAGTAATGCTCTGCCAACCACCCGCGTCTTTGGAACGATGCCATAGTTTCTTTAGTGAGCTACTCTTTTTGGTGTCTGATTTTCCAATCAGGTATGCATACTCATCAATGACATCCTCGGCATCGTGTGAAACCTTCTTTACCTCATCAAGCCAGGCATCAAAAGCTAAGTTACGCGATGAACGCATTGGCACTTGCATTAGAAAAGCTCTCATTACTCTAAATTCGATCTCAATCTGCCTCATGTTGTTGTCAGCTTCAAGCAAATCTGATGCTTCTTTTCCTAACCGTGAGCCTATTGCCTTTAGAGCCTCTCGCCCCAAATTAGCAGCAATTTTCTGAAGTACGACATAAACCACAGCCTCTGCCATCTTTGCTTTATAGATTGTGGAATACTACTTGGGTAAGCCTCCAAGTTAAATACTGTGATCTTATATCATTATATGTCACTATGAAACCCTGTGTTGCTGAAAAAAAACATTGGATAAATAAATGTAGTACGATTAATGTAAGGTCAGAACATAAATATCTGTATAGCATACTGCATACAGAATTAGCATGTGAGATTGTCAGGTTTGCATTCAGTTTGTACTTGTCAGATTCAGATACACTGAACACAAACGTTCTAGTTTTAGATGGTAAAATAGTACAGCCAAGTACAAGCAAGGCTGTCGTCCGACCTGTATGGTGATTAGAGAATCAAAGTGAAAAAATCTTGGGGGTCACTAAAAAAGGCAATAGGGGAACTAGAAAAGCCTTACAGCTCTATTTTGGGAGCTTATTGTTCCTCAGCAATCTGGCATCTCCAGGATATGCAAGTAGACGGAGGCTTAAAGTTAACCTTGCAGACAGATGGCATGTACTCCCTCCATCCCAAGAAATGCGTAATTCTAGATTTAAACTAAATCATTTTTTAAAAGTTTGACTAAATTTATAGAAAATAGTATCATCATTTATACCAAATATATTATATGACTAATCTAATGATAAGTACTCGGTATCATATCAAATGTTAGTACTTTTTTTATAGGTTTGATCATATTTTAAATTGCTTGACTCCTTGAAAAAAGAACTGTAAATTCTTTTGGGATAGGAGTAATACATAGATCCTATGCCACTACATATAGCTGAGCTGGCGCAGCAAAACAAGATAGGCATTTAGGCAATATATACACGGTCGAGTTTCAACTTGCTCTTTAGCTTAGATCTGAAGCAAACGAGAGCAAAATATGCCAAGCAAGAGGGAAACTTCTACTGTAGAGCTGTCAGATATAAACAACTACATCAAGAGTTCATATATAGGAAACGAACAATCGAGAGTAGAATCTACTGAACCATCAAGAACCGAAGCCTGGGAAACAAGTTTCAGAGAAATCACAATTACAGAGATACTGTATGAGAGAAGGGATCGTACATTGCTAGCGAAATGACTGTCTGCCTCTGCCCGAGCTCAGGGCTTTCTAAAATTTTTTGCGTAGTTATCGTCACATCGAATCTTGCGGCATATGCATGGAGTATTAAATATAGAAAAAAAAACTAATTGCACAGTTAGGTGAGAAATCGCGAGACGAAACTTTCGAACCTAATTAGTCTATAATTAGACACTAATTACTAAATACAAACGAAAGTGCTACAGTAGCCAAAACCCAAAAATTTTTGCATCTAAACGCGCCCTAAGGATCACGTCGTCGCCTCTGATTTCTTTTGGGAACCGCTAGTCGATGATCATTGAACTGAATCTTAGATACAACATCATTGGAGTTCCTGCATTTCCTTCCACCTATCCTGGTTCTTCTCGGGGAACCCCACTCTGACTTGACCAATCAGGTCGTCGGACACCTGATGGAAAATACTACCACGGGCCCGAAATTTTCCTTCATCCGAGCCAGCGAACTCAATTTGATGGGTCGTAGCTGGCCGGAATATACGGGGTTCCACTGATTCGTACAAAGTTATCGGGGTCGTATGACCCCGACACATATGCACTGGCTTCACCGCTGATCCAAGGCCTGGTTTAGATTGGGGTTAGAAATCAATATTTGGCACTGTAGCACTTTCGTTTGTATTTGACAATTATTGTCCAATTATGACCTAACTAGGCTCAAAAGATTTGTCTCGTAATTTATAATCAAACTATGTAATTAGTTATTTTTTATCTACATTTAATACTCCATGCATGTGTCAAAGATTTAATGTGATGAAGAAAGAGTGAAAAAACTTACAATCTAAACAAGGCCCGAGTTTACAGCGCACTTTTCCACATCCGGCCACCACACACTTCTTTATTTTTTTTATGATTACGGAGTACTCCCTCCGTCCCATTATAGCTGTGGTTACAAGTTTAATTTGATTTATAAAAAATACGTGTAATATTTATATCTTTAAATAAATTTATTAAAAAATTAGATTTAAAGATTTTTATAATGATACTAATTATATACTATAAATATTAATATTTTTTAATATATATTCCGTTAAAGTTATTTCTCGAAAAACATAAACGATAGATATTTAGGGACACCAGGAGCAAACCACGAGGATGATGTTTGTTGTAACGGAAAAAACTGATAATGTTTAGTGTAATAAAAAAATATGAAAAAAACATGTTGTTTTGAGATCACCAAACTCTACTACAATCTACTCTCTCCATTTTAAATTATAAGACGTTTTAGTTTTTCTAGATACATAACTTTTACTATACATTTAGATACTCCATTAGTCCCTATAAAAACGTCATTCTCGCTTTTCCAAAAAGTCAACAAACTTTCAACTTTGACCAAATACATTTAATAAAATATTAATATTTATGGTACATAATTAGTATCATTAGGTAGATCGTTGAATATACTTTCATAATAAACTTATTTAGAGATATAAATGTCGCACATATTTTCTACAAATCTAGTTAAAGTTGAGAAAGTTTGACCAGCACAATTTCCGTAGCGACTCTTTTTTAGGGACAGAGGTAGTATACAATATGTCTAGATACATAGTAAAATAAGAAACCAAAATGTCTTATAATTAGTAACAAAGGGAGTACTTGATCCTAGGAACATGTTTTGAGCAAAAGTTATATAAGCATCAGTTTTATATGGAAGTATCGAAGCAAGCTTGCTTTAAGAAAGGACACAAAAACACATATTAATGTAAGCAGGGAGTTCAAACTAAGAGCAACTCCAAGAGAGTAGCCATTTGGAGTTTGGACCATGCAATCTAATTTTGGGTATTTTTAGTAGAAATAAGGCTCCAACAGCTATTCTATCCCGCAATCTAAAATAACAAGTTGTCCATTCTGTTTATATCGGTTGGTAAATAAAGCTAGCCAGAGACGCTTGCTATCCGACTCCTGCACATCACCCTAGGCATTCGGTTAACCGAAACCGATCGGTTCGGTTTTTCGGTTTGGTGACAAATTCGGTTCCTTAAGAAATAGTAATCGATCGGTTCTTTTGAAATCTGGGAACCGACCAAATTCGGTTTCGGTTAATTCAGTTCGATTCTGGTTATGACCGAACTAACCGATGTGCTAGGAACAGAGAAAAAAAATCACAGAATTGCACATCCAAGTTACAAGAGCAACACAAATCACTAATTCCAGCAGCGATGAAGAACAAAGCATCGGTTTCTAGGTTACAGATCGAAAAACACGTCTCCTTGCTCGCCCGCGCCTGTGGCCCTGCGTGGTGCGCACCACCTCGCCTGCGGCCCGCACCTCGCCCTGCTCGCCGCTTGCCTAGCTCGTCGTCGCACGGCTTGCCTCGCCCTGCTCGCCGTCGCGCGGCTCCCTATCTCACGTGCTGCCGTCGGATGTAGGACGAAAGAGAGGGAGGCACGAGGCCATGTCAGAGCGGTGGAGCCAACAAATCTGAGAGTTGAGAGAAGGATGGGAAGGGAGATTGGCTGCGCCATGGCCAAGCCGCTCGAGCACTTCGCCTCCACGTCCGCGTGATGCGCAGCCGAGGAGCACCACCTCCGCGTGATGCGCCGTCGCCGCGGCTAGCCTTCGCGGGGGCAGGGGAGGGGAGTGGGGAGCGGCGGGATTGGGGGCAGCGAGGAGGGGAGTGGGGAGTGGGGATTAGGGGCGTGGGGCAGGGTAGGTGGGATGTGAGGGGCGGCGGGTGAGGGGAGTAGGAATTTATACTTAGGGTTGTACCTCTGTATTGGGCTGGGCCGTATTCTTATGGGCCTTTAGACTTAGTTCGGTTATTTTGAGTATTTCAGTTAACCGAGCACTAGAATCGAAATAATCGTAGTAATTTTGGTTCTTCGGAACCTAGAACCGAACCTGGGACCAAATATTTCGGTTTCGGTTACTTCGATTTTGGCTCCGATTATTTCGATTCGGTTCTTGGTTCTCGGTTATTTTTGCCCAAATTGACAACCACACCCCTCGCTCACCTGCCGCCAGCCTGTTAGCGGCGTCGTGTACAAAGGCAAAAGCTAGGCATAGAACACTCCGGCTGTCATAGGGTCTACTACCCTCGACATGGCCACTGTCACGAACGAGGAGGCTTGTATGTACGTGTTGTAGCTGGGTCATTCTCCATCGAATAAAGATCGACCCATACATCCACGGCGTGTGCAAGTGGCTGTGGCTCGCACCCAACGACGGCGAATGAGGACATGACCAATAGCTTTTGCATCTAGATCGACGCATGCATGACCGGCATCGCGTACAAAGCAAAATCCGGCTTCCGATCGGATGCTGCTACCTCTGTTCTTGGTGTGTGCGAGCGGAGAAGAAAGGATGACGTGGCAATGTCAAAAATAGAGAATGGAAAAATTAGAAAGGCCGTTGGATTACTCTAATTTTTTTAGAGGGCGTTTTATTTTAGCAAATGACTAAATCATGGATTTAGGAATCTAATTTTGCATAATATCTTGGAGTTGCTCTAAAGGAAACAAGTGATCATTATGGGCCAATTTGGCAAAACTCCACCTCTAGTTTCTTCAAAGCGGATTATGTGGAACCATACCGAACGCTAAAAATACAACTGAATTTTGGTGGCGGAGTTGATGAGAATCATTTATCCATTTACAGCTTCAAAAAAATCCACTCTCCACCTGTTCCTACAGCTCCCCTTTCAATCGCACTAGAATCACTTTAGAATTGATTCTCATCTAGTCCCCACCTTGCTCCCGTACCAGAACCACTCTACCGGATAATTAAGAAGTGAAGCTCAAGAATCAACAAGGAGAACTCATCCAAACTAGCCCCTATTTGAACCCGGTCTGTCTGTTTTTATATTGTTTTAATTGCTATTTTTTTGTAAAAGTTTTGTAGAGTCTCTTCACTCCTACCTCCTCTAGTCAATTAAGTTGGGAAATTGAAAATACGGAGTACCTCTGAGGCTTGGGCCTTCCTCGTTACTTACGGGCGTACGTCCCAAACCATTATATTGTGTGGGCCAGCTAACCATTCAAGGCTAGAAAGAAGAACAACTACAAGCTTTACCTGACCTGGGACTCACACGTCCTCTCCTCTCCCTTCCTCCAATCCAACTCCAACTGAATCAGTCCCCGATGGCGCCCCGCGGCCGGACCCTGCTCCTCCCGCTCGCCGCGGCCACCGTCCTCGTCGCCTCCACCATCTTCCTCTTCGCCGCCGTCGGCGCGCGCTGGCGACCTGCCGACTCCGGCCTCCCCGTCCCGCCCCACCACGCCTTCCCCACGGCCATCCCCGCGACCGCTTCTTCCTCCAACGCCATCGCCGCCAACAAAGAGCTCTCCTTTCTTGACGAGAACGGCCAACCCGACGACCCCTCCTCCGCCTCAGCATCCAGATCTGCCTCCGACTCCACCTCCACCTCCGGCACCGGCGCCGTCAGATGCGACCCCCGCGCCACCGCTGCCATCAAGGTGTTCATGTACGACATGCCGCCCGAGTTTCACTTCGGCCTCCTCGGCTGGTCACCGCCGTCCCCTGACTCCGTCTGGCCAGACGTCACGCCCGGCTCCCCGCCGCCGCCGCGCTACCCCGGGGGGCTCAACCAGCAGCACAGCGTGGAGTACTGGCTCACGCTCGACCTCCTCCTCTCCTCTTCCTCCTTGCCGCCCCCCTGCGGCCGCCACTCCGCAGTGCGGGTCGCCGACGCCCGCGACGCCGACCTCGTCTTCGTCCCGTTCTTCGCGTCCCTCAGCTACAACCGCCACTCCCGGGCCGTGCCGCCCGACAAGGTCAGCAGGGACAGGGCACTCCAGGAGAAGCTGGTGGCGTACCTCACGGCGCGGCCGGAGTGGAGGAGGTTCGGTGGCGCCGATCACGTCATCGTCGCGCACCACCCCAACAGCTTGCTGCACGCCCGGGCGGCGCTGTCCCCCGCCGTCTTCGTGCTGTCGGACTTCGGGAGGTACCCCCCGAGGGTGGCCAGCTTGGAGAAGGATGTCATTGCGCCGTACAAGCACATGGCTAAGACGTTCGTCAATGACTCGGCCGGGTTTGATGACCGGCCGACCCTGTTATACTTCCGGGGAGCAATTTACAGGAAGGAGGTAATTGTGCTTGCTGCAATCTGACGATTAATTTTGTTGCTTCTTTGAGTTAGACATTATGAAGCTTTGAAGCATTGAACATTCCACTAGTTGGTTGGTTCTATGAGTTCATCATTGTGAAGCTGTCAAGCATTGAGCATTCTGTTAGATGGTTCGATGAATTAATCATTGTGATGAAGCAGTCAAGCATTGAACACTATACTAGGAGAAGTATTATATGAGTTAACCAATATGACGCATCAAGCGTTCTACTAGGATAAGTAGTCTAATACCATAAAAAAATGTCTTTTGTGATCAAGACTCCTCTTTTTGGCAAAACTTGTCAAAGATAAATCAGGAACTGGCAAGCTATACAGTAAGAGTAGCATGATTTGGAATTTGGTGAAATTAGCTTTGTCAAATATAAATCAGGAACTAGCAAGCTATACAGCAAGAGTAGCGTAATTTGGAATTTGGTGAAATTAGCTTATGACTACAATGATGTAGGCTTCATGACTCTTACTGCTAAAAGGGACTATCCACGTGGATGTGGAGCTGGTTTATAGTTGTTCTGTTTCTTTGAAGTTCATGAATCCTGATGTAATCGTGAGTTCAGATGTTGATGTGTTTTGATAGGACAGGTTACTACTGTTTGAAAGCGCCACAATTTTGGCTGGCCTGTGCTGATAGTAATTACTAGTAACGTAAACTTATTATGTAGCCATGCACCATATGGTTTTTCTGAACTAAAATGGATATATGTTCTGGTGTTTGTTCTTTTAGAATCTTAGACTATGCATAATGCCCTTTCTTGATTAATCTACATCCATCACCTTATTTTAATGCTTGAACCATTGGATGAAGTTTGTGTAATTTGATAATCTTCACTGAGGTTTACACAGGCTTTCTCAATCTTCTATATTTGTCGGAAAGACTCCTGGTTTATATTTGTTTTCTCAAGCTATTAAGTTCTAGAGGTTAATAGATTATTAATATCTTCCCCATGTTTCAACGTTTTGACATTAACAAATGGTATTAGTACAGGAATGTACCAACCAATTTTGTTTACGAACCATGTATGAATTATGGAAACTAAACTATTGTGCCAAAAACGTCTGTGTGAACCTATTACAATTGCTGCCAGCTAGTTATTATTTTCTTATTTAAGATAAGAATGTTAAGTGATTTTGTCATTTAGTGACAATTGGTGTTTCGTAATTTAATATGTTGCATCATCCATACCCAGGGAGGGAGCATTCGACAGGAACTATATTATATGCTCAAAGATGAAAAGGATGTTTACTTTTCCTTTGGAAGTGTCCAGGACCATGGGGCCAGCAAAGCAAGCCAAGGAATGCACTCATCAAAATTTTGCCTAAACATTGCCGGGGACACCCCTTCTTCCAATCGCCTGTTTGATGCGATAGTGAGCCACTGTGTCCCTGTTATCATCAGTGACAACATTGAGCTACCTTATGAGGATGTGTTGGATTATTCAAAGTTCTCCATCTTTGTCCGTTCGTCTGATGCTGTTAAAAAGGGTTACCTGATGAGACTGCTCGGTGGTGTAAGCAAGCAACAATGGACAAAGATGTGGAATAGGCTCAAAGAGGTGGATAAACATTTTGAGTATCAGTATCCATCCCAGAAGGATGATGCAGTCCAGATGATCTGGCAAGCATTGTCTAGAAAGGTGCCAACAATTAAGCTGAAGGTTCATAGATCTAGTAGATTTTCAAGATCTGACAGAGGAAAATAAACAGAAAAGCGTGTGTGAATCTTGTCTCTGTTGGCTAATCTAATGTAACACATTTCACTGACACAGGCTCTCAGGTTTTCTCAGTTGCACAAAATAGATAGATTGTAATATTCAGGTTATTTTAGGAAAGGTTTCTACCTTAGGATTTGTTGGCCCAGTTGAAGCGTATACTGTCAAGTCAAAGGCTTGTTGTTTTGTAAGGTATGTTAAATGTAATCATGGAAGAGTGACAATAGTTTTGCTGTTTCTGAACATTGTGGGATGAAACTGATATTCTTCTGGCACGTAGCAGATTTTATTTTGCCTAAAGCTTATTCAGCCTCAATTGCCATCTTGCTGCTGGCATATGCTGGAGCCATCATTTCACTCTGTGTTGTGAAGAAATCCAGGATAGAGGAGGCCAATGTTAACCAAAGCATGTTCGCTTCTTTTATTTGAGAGTTTGCTTGTTATGGACTTATGGTTGCATCAAGTGCCTTGCAGCGCTCATTTGAGAAGTTGCTTGTGAGTACATGGTTGCATCTGGAACCTTTGCGCTTGACGGAGGGAATCACCAATCCTCATCAGGTAGCTTGTGAGTACATTTGAGAAGTTGCTGAATGAACACTGGACTAAGAGGTGATTCACTTCCTGGCCACAAAACACCCTGATTCACTTCATGGTCACAACACCCATGATCGACCTCAAGTAATGTCGTAGCGCTTTAAGTTGAATGCTTCGCAACATATATATAAAGATGAAGATATAACTTACAGTGAACATTCTGAATCTTTCGCTGAATTTTTGGATCACACGATTAACTAATGTTGCCGTTAACTGCCGGTTGTTGCAATCTTCCAAGCGAGTTGCCGTTAACTGCCGGTTGCTGCAATGTTCCAAGCGATGTGCGACTGAGCAGTGCAGAAGTGCAGTGGACGCCAGGACGAGTTGAAGTTTACTGACAATACATGTTTCCCATTGAAATATGATGTTGCATTAACGAGTTTGGCCTTCATAAATCTGGAAGAAGTCACACATGTCATCAACTCATCATGCTACAAGCCAATACATCAAGCTCATTCCAAGTTCCGAGAGGGGAAAAGGAGCATGTTCGTTCAGGCCTCGCCTACTTGTTTCAGACAAAGCACACAGCATAAACATGGAAAAGCTCTTGTTCTATCTAGCTTTAATTAGCTTTGACAATCATGGAAATCAATTTGTTCACATGTAAACGGATAGCAACACACATCCAAACTTCAGTATAAGCCAAATTTCAGCGAAGCGAATAGGGCCATGTCGAAGACACATGGTCTTGAAAAGGTCACCTATGTTAACATAGCAGCAGAATGACCCCACTATCACACTGAATCTCCACTCGGGCAGTAGGCGTCAGTCAATACTCCAGAGTAAGAAATACAGCAGCCATGGAGTCATTATGGACAGCTTCTAAATTTTGCAGCTCGAGGACAACTCAAACTTGATTCTGCAAGGCAGCAACATCTTTCGGCTTCATTGAGAGCCATCAAGTCAATTAGCTTCAGAATCACAGCAACAGCAAGTGGACCTGCCAGTAAATTTCTGTAAACCTATATCATTACCAAGGGCCCAAGGAGAATAAGTTCAGCATATTATCCTCCTTGTAGCTTTAAGACAAGCACAAGCTTGCTGTTGAAGCATAGGAGAATCACCAAAAACACTGGGCTTGAGAGGCGATTCACCTCCCCGACTCCTCTTGAACAAAAGCACAAGGAAAAAAAAACAGCCACCATTAAATCACATTGAAGGTACAGAACCGGGAGAACAGAAGGCGACAAATAACCCATAGGATACTAACAAAGTGAGCCAAATGGTGGTAAACACTGCCTCACTGGGCCTGCTCATTCTACAGGCACTGTTGTTGCCATCAGGGCACACCCAAACACGTGATACCTCAAACAAGCTGTGTTCAAGCAGGCGAGCAGAACATATATAACATAGTATGGATTCGGGATTGTGTACATTTCCCATTCTTAATGACCAGCTAAACGTTTATGGCTATTAGCTGACAAAGTGAAAAATGGAGTAAATGTTGGGACCTGTTCATCCTACAGGCACAGCATAAATGCCATATGAGTGTGGGGGTATTAACCCCTATATCCTTACGGCTAGGATTGGGCCGGCCCGGATCAGGGGGTCCGGTCCACTAGAAGACGACGCGCGGCCCAGTCAACCTGTTTGGAATCCCGCGCAATGAATCAAGACAGATTTGGAGATCAAGCAAGATCCTGGTCGGTTAGAATATGAGTCCTTATCCGGCCACCTATGGCAATTGTAACTGGCTAGGATTAGTTTCCAGATCTGTAACCCTGCCCCTCGGACTATATAAGGCGGGCAGGGGACCCCTCTAAAAAACATCTCTCATTGACATACAACAATACAATCAGACGCATGACGTAGGTATTACGCCTTCGCGGCGGCCGAACCTGGATAAAACCTCGTGTCTGTCTTGCGTCACCGTCTTGTTTGTGGCTTGCGCATCTGTCTGCCGACAATCTACTACCTTGGGCATACCCCTAGGTAGACTGTCGACCATATTTCGTCGACAGTGACGCGCCAGGTAGGGGGTGTGCGTACTGCTCTCCAAGCAAACAAGATGGTCATCATCTCTGGCTCCGTGGCTACGCCGAACGGCCTCACGTTCACCGTCGGCCAGATCACCTGGACCACTGGCCCCGACGACTTCATCGCCATGATCACGGAGGAGGCGCAGACTCAATCCGCGTCGACCACTGCTTCACCTGCATCGGCTACGGCTCCGACCACGGTGGATCTGACTCCGACCACGGTGGACCCGGCTCCGACCACGGTGGATCTGGCTCCGACCACGGTGGATCTGGCTCCGACCACGTCCGCATCGCCTTCAGCCACGCCGACAACCCGTCGTCCGCTTCCTTGCTACAAAGGGAAGCAGATCGACAACACCGACCTGCTCGACTCCATCGATCGGGTCGGCACCAAACTTGCTGAAACCTTAGCTCTGGTAAGTTCAATTCAAAGTCAACCTAATGAGCAGGTAACCGTAACCCACAACGGATCTACCCGACCGGCTCGGGCCAGTCATCCTGCACGACTCGGTACAGATCTCGTGGTCACATCTACTCCTGAGGGGTGCTCCGCTTGTCACCGGCCAGCATCCGCGACGGGTCTCCGGCTCTCCGAGTACGAAGCCTCGATGGAGAACTACCAGGTCCAGCCCTACGGCCTGCGAAACGTTGCCTCCAACTACGCGTACAATATACAACACTGCTCGGATCTATATTTTATACATCGACCTCGGCCAAAGCCACGCAACTTCGTCAACATGGTCCCGATTGAGGATTATCAAGAAGGATCGGTCCACACAGTTCAAGAGGGTGGCTCAAGCTCTTCGTCCGGCATCGCATCTAATGCCTTTGTTCGCACCGAGCTCCAGCATCACAACGATGAAGGCGTTGAATAAGATCTGGATATCCTAGACCACGCCCCAGGATACCCGCGATTCTCGTCCTTCCCACCAAGGCGAGGAGATTTGATCAATGTTGTCAGTAATGACAAACCACCGGCAGTTGGCGAGACGGAACAAGAAAGGCTAGCACGCGAAGCACACAATATTGATCGGTTTAATCGCCGACAAATCAAAGCCGGGGCGGAAGAGGAGGCCCGACGCATAAGGGTCCAGCCACGCGATCTTAACAACGCCTTTGATAGGGTGGGGGACAAGCAGGTCTTCAGGACTCGAAGCGCCAACGTAGCCGTTGCTATGGCGACAATGCAACGACTACCCAATACCCCGGAAACTCAGGCAGTTCGTGATGATATACAAGCTTACCTGACGGCTGCTATGGCCCAGACCGCAGAAATTGTAAATCAAGCCCGGGCTCCATCCGTGTCAGTCGAATCAAGCCACAGCCGCCAGTACTCAAGTCGCTCACAGCCACCCAACCAACGTGGCTCGCGCAACAACGACCCATCAGACAACCGTCAAGGCGGAAACGGTGGCCATGATGGTGGTCGGGATGACAACCGCCGCCGGGATGACAACCGTCGCGACTTCCGGGACGACAACCGCCGAGACAACCGCGATTATCGCCGCGATAACCACGGTCGCAGGGTTAATCAGGGGGGCAACCGAGATCGCCGTGATGGCAATAACGATCTCCGCCATTACCTCGGAGAACGCGATCTGCGCGATCGCATCAACCAAAGAGCCAACAATCGTGCATCCCACGAAAGCTATTGCCGTATGGAATATGATACTGCCCACGGCCCTCCGGGTTTGAAGCAGTTTACTCCGCATCTTCGCCAAGTCATATGGCCCAAGAACTTCAAGCTCAAAAAACTTTAGAAGTACGATGGCAAGGAGAACCCCGAATTATGGGTCATGCTCTATGAAACCGTGTGCAGATCAGCCATGGCTGATGAGCACATCATGTCTAACTACTTCCCAGTCACTGTCGGTCATGCAGGTCACCAATGGCTGGTCAGCTTGCCGGCGAACTACTTTAATTCTTGGCAAGAGCTCAAGCAAGCTTTCATCGACAACTTCATTGCCACTTGCGAGTAACCCGGCAACAAATATGATCTGCAGCGGATTCGAGACCGGAAAGATGAGCCACTATGTGAGTACGTCCCACGTTTCTCAGAGATGCGCATCAAGGTCCCGTTAATCTCCGACAACGAGGCAATTGAGGCTTTCATCACTGGTCTCCGCTTCCACGACGCCCTACGGGACAAGCTCCTCCGCAAGAGACCCGAATCGGTCACAGCACTCTTGGCCACTGCCAAGAAATACGTAGACGCCGACGACGCTAAAAAGATAATCATCGAAGAAGCAGCAAGGGTTCCACACTCCGACCACCCCCCACACTGCGACGACTACCGCGGCAACCGTGGTCGGAACGACAATTTTGATTGCCGCAACCAACGTAATGACCCCCGCGACCAGCATAATCAGCGGCGTAATCGCCGTGACGATTACAGGGGCAAGCATGCTCAGGAAGACGACGGCGAGGTCAACACCGTTAAGAAAGGTGGCGGACGTCGCAACTACAAAGAAGACTACGCCAAAGCATTGAAAGGACCCTGCCAGCTCCACCCCAAGTCAAACCATACCATGGAGAATTGCCGCGTTCTCAAGTCTATCTACACGCGTCAACAGGCTCCAGATACGTTCGACAAGCCTAACGACGCAGGGGAACAGCTGAAGGGTCGAGATGGCGGACTAGAGGGGGGGTGAATAGTCTTTTTAAAATTAATCGCGTCGGCTAACCGAAACAAGTACGGAATTATAACTATTGGTCTAGCCAAGACTACACCCATCTATCTATGTTCTCTAGCACCTTCCAAAGATACTAATCAAGCAACAAAGGTGCCGGGCTAGCTAGAGCTCATCTAACCAATTCTAGGAGCAAGGTTACACAAACATATGCCACTAGTACTTTAAGCAACAAGGGAGCTCCTACACATGCTAGTAAGCAAAAGCATAAAGCTAACTAAGCTCACTAGCAATGCTCAATAACAAGACAACCTATGCCTAATTAGAGAGCGTAAAAACTTAGCTACACAAACTAAGCAATGTGACTAACAAGGTTACTAAAACCAAATTAGCTACGCAAGGGAGCTACTTCTATGCTACACAAGCAAGAAGGTAATTAGCAAGCTACACAAACTATCTAATTACAAGAGCAACTACACAAGCTTAATATGTATAAAAGTAATTGCAAGCTTGTGTAACGGGGATGCAAACCAACGGGAAGAATAAGGTTGACATGATGATTTTTCTCCCGAGGTTCACATGTTTGCCAACACGCTAGTCCCCGTTGTGTCGACCGCTCACTTGGTGGTTCGGCGGCTAATTAGCACACCCGCTAAGCCCGCACGTCGGGCGCCGCAAGAACCTACCCCAGAAGTGAGGGTAGCTCAATGACACGCTTTACTAGAGTTGCTCTTCGTGGCTCCCGCGGGGCGAGCACAATGCCCCTCACAAGCACTTCTCCGGAGCGCCACACAAGCTTCTTGCGCGCTTCGACGGAGACCACCACCAAGCCATCTAGGAGGTGGCAACCTCCAAGAGTAACAAGCACCACCAGCTTGCAACTCGATCACCTAGTGCCACTCGATGCAACCTCACGATGCAATCGTACTAGAATCGCTCACTCACACAATCGGATGATCGCTATCAAATATGTGTGAGATGGAGGGCTCCTAAGCACTCTCAAGCATGGACACAAAGTCCCCCAAGGTGCTCCCTTCCAGCCATGGCCGAAGGCCACTTCTATTTATAGCCCCAAGGGCTAAACTAGCCGTTACCCCTTCACTGGGCAAAAATCAGGCCGATCGGACGCTCCGGTCGTGTTGACCGGACGCTAGACCTCAGCGTCCGGTCCCCCGCAGACGGCCACATGTCCCGATTCCAATGGTCACTTGACCTGACCGGACGTAGCAGCTTCAACTGACCAGACGCTAGACCTCAGCGTCTGGTCGTTTCCAGTAAGCTTCCCGAGGCGTATTTCTTCGACCGGACACGTCCGGTCGCATGTGATCGGACGCAGCCCAGCGTCCGGTCACACGCTAGCTTCTATGTCACCGTACGTCAGCCTGACCGGACGCACCCTGCCAGCGTCTGGTGCTTTTAGATCCAGCGTCTGGTCAGTTGACCAATGCCAGCATCTTCGCGATCAACTCATTTTCACTTCTATCTTCTTCACCCTTGCTCTAATGTGCCAACCACAAGAATTTGCATCCGGCACAATAGAAAATAGGCATTCCATTTTCCCGAAAGCGCCTGCAAACACCACCTCCTTTGTAAATGTGCCAACATCACCAAGTGTACACCACCATGTGTATGTGTGTTAGCTTTTCACAATCATTTCCCAAAGGATGTTAGCCACTCAACTTGCCACGCCACTTGATCCTAGCGATTATGCAAAGTTAGATCACTCGAGTGGCACTAGATGACCGATATGCAAACAAGTTTGCCCCTCTTGATAGTACGGCCATCTATCCTAAACCCGGTCATAAACTTCTCTACACACCTATGACCGGTGAAATGAAATGCCCTAGGTTATACCTTTGCCTTGCGCATTCCATTCCATCTCCTTCAATGTCGATGCAACACATGCACCAACACGATCAACAATGATATGATCCACTTCATATCATCACGTGATCATATTGGTTCATCGATCTTGACTTCACTTGCTCTTCACCGTTGCCATCGTCCATCGGCGCCAAGTCTTGCTCAAGCTTTACCGCCACGCAGTCCATCACTCCAAAGCCTTTGACTTGCCCTTCACGCTTACAATTGGTCCATCAAGCCAAGTCTTGTCTTGATCTTCTCCACCTTGATCACATGACTCAATGTCATGTCTCATGTGCAATAAGCTCCTTCATCATCACATGTGTGAGCTTTGCAACATCTCCAAGCCATTTTCACCTCCATGGCATATGTTGCTCATACACATGTACCTGTGGACTAATCACCTGTGTATCTCACATAAACACAATTAGTCCACCTAAGTTGTCACTCAATTACCAAAACCAAACAAGGACCTTTCAACAGCGCAACGAGGACAACGATGATGAAGACGCAGATCCCCGTCACAAGTACGTCAAGCCAACCGATCGTGTCCACACCATCATTGGAGGCAAAGTGTCCATCGAAACCAAACAGGAACGCAAGCTGCTCGCCCATGCCTACTTGAACGTGGCCAACACTGACAACCTCATCGCCGATCCGCGGCTCCCTCCTTGGTCTCACCGCGAGATCTTCTTCAGCAAAAAGGACCAATGGGCTGCAATACCGGAGCCAGGACGTTTCCCCCTGGTCCTTGATCCTTGCATCAATAGGGTCCACTTCGACAGAGTGCTGATTGACGGCGGCAGCTCCATTGATATACTGTTCAAGAATAGTTTGCCAGCTCTAAAGATAACCTCGGTTGATCTCAAGCCGTACGAGGCACAGTTCTAGGGTGTTCTCCCCGGACAGAGCTCTACTCCTCTTGGGTAGATCACGCTACCTATGCAATTTGGTACCCCAGACCACTTCCGCACCGACTATGTCAACTTCGTGGTCGCCGACTTTAAAGGCACCTACCATGCTATCCTTGGTCGACCAGCGCTCACCAAGTTTATGACCATACCTCACTACAGGTATTTGGTGCTCAAGATGCCTACTGAGAAGGGGGTTCTAACTCTCAAGGGCAATGTGTACGCAGCTTACACTTGCGAGGATGACAGCTTCAAAATAGTAGAGGCTCACGACCTCTCTATTCGCATGGCCGAGACCACGCTCGACGCCAAGAAGACCCCAGCCGACCACCTGGAGATCCCAGACCTCGAGGCCCCACGCAAGAACGTCAAGTCCAAAGAGCACAAAACGATCCAGCTGGTCGACGGTGATCCCAGCAAAACGGCCCTTATCGGGGCCAACCTGGATCCTAAATAGGAAGACGCGCTCGTTAGGTTCTTGAGGAGCAATGTGAGCGTGTTCGCATGGAAACCTGCTGATATGCCCAGTGTACCTCGGAACTTGATCGAGCACTCCTTAAATGTCGACGGCAAGGCCAAACCTATCAAGCAGAAGCTACGACGGTTCGCTCATGACAAAAAGGAGGCGATTAGGGTAGAAGTTATACGGCTTTTGGCAGCTGGATTTATTAAAGAAGTGTATCATCCAGAGTGGTTAGCCAACCCGGTCCTTGTACGCAAAAAGAATAATGAATGGAGAATGTGCGTTGATTACACTGATCTCAACAAACACTGCCCTAAAGACCCCTTCGGCTTACCTCGTATAGATGAGGTCGTAGATTCAACGGCCGGTTGCGAGCTACTTTCCTTTCTCGATTGCTACTCTGGTTATCACCAGATCGCTCTCAAAAAGGACGACCAGATCAAGACATCTTTTATCACGCCTTTTGGCGCCTACTGCTACACGACCATGTCGTTCGGGCTCAAGAACGCCGGGGCTACCTACCAACGCGCTATACAGGTCTGCCTCAAAGACGAGATAAAAGACGACCTCATCGAGGCTTATGTTGATGATGTAGTTGTCAAAATCAAGGAAGCACATACCCTTGTTGATAACCTGGAACGCACCTTTGCAGCCCTTAACACATTCCAATGGAAATTAAACCCAAAGAAGTGCATTTTTGGTGTTCCTTCTAGCATACTACTTGGCAACATCATCAGTCACGACGGCATACGCCCTAACCCGGAGAAAGTCAAAGCTGTCATGGACATGAAGCCGCCCAAAAAGGTGAAGGATGTTCAAAAGCTTACCGGATG
Organism: Miscanthus floridulus; assembly: GCF_019320115.1. NCBI lineage: Eukaryota > Viridiplantae > Streptophyta > Magnoliopsida > Poales > Poaceae > Miscanthus > Miscanthus floridulus. The sequence continues at coordinate 16,848,362 of NC_089594.1, read as the reverse complement.
CATGGCCGCTCTCAGCCGTTTCATATCAAGATTAGGCGAAAAAGGATTACTATTCTTTAAACTGCTCAAAGCATCCGAGAAGTTTGAGTGGTCGGAGGAAACAGACGCTGCCTTCACACAGCTGAAACAATACCTTACGTCACCTCCGGTCCTCACTGCTCCCAAAGAAGACGAAACACTCATGCTTTACATTGCAGTGACTAATCGAGTGGTCTCCACTGCCATGGTGGTCGAGCGCGACGAGCTCGGCCACATCTACAAGGTACAACGACTAATCTATTTCATTAGTGAGGTACTCAATGAATCCAAGACCAGGTACCGACAGATTTAGAAATTGATCTACGCCATACTGATAACATCCCGAAAGTTGAAACATTACTTCGACGGATATCGTGTGGTGGTCATGACTGAGTACCCTCTGCGAGACATCATTAGCAACAAGGATGTGAATGGGCACATCGTTAAATGGGCAATGGAGCTATGCCCTTTCTTGTTGGAATTTGCAAGCCGAAATACAATCAAATCTCAGGCACTTGTCGATTTCATCATCGAGTGGACAGATTTAAGCACACCTGCCTCTCAGGGGCTCGATGAGTATTGGAAGATGTACTTCGACGGCTCTCTCAACATCGATGGCGCAGGAGCATGAGTCCTTTTTGTGTGACCATCCAAGGAGCAGCTCTGGTACGTCCTCAGGATTCATTTCCTAGCATCTAATAACGCCGCTGAGTACGAAGCATGCCTACATGGTTTGTGAATTGTGGTCGAGCTCGGTGTTAAACGTCTCTATGTCTATGGAGACTCGGCTCTGGTCATCAACCAGCTCAATAAGGACTGGGACACGACCAACGAAAAGATGGATGCATATTGCAAATCGATCAGAAAGCTAGAAGGCAAGTTCTACGACATCGAGTACACACATGTGGTCCGAGACAAAAATCAAGCAGTAGATGCGCTGTCAAAGTTAGGATCATCCCAAGCTAAATTCCCACATGGCGTATTTGTTCAAGACTTGCTCGCGCCTTCCATCGAAGAGGAAGTTCCCACAGTCGACAAGCCTCCAGACCAGCTTTTGGTGGCTACGGTTCCGGCGTCAAACACCATCGAACCACCTCCGACCACTAAGAAGCCTGATTGGAGAGTACCTTTCATCAAGTACCTAACAGATGGTAGTGGTTACACTGATCGGACAGAAAACGAACGCCTGATGCGGCGCAGTAAGCAGTATCTGCTCGTCGATGGCAAATTGTGGCGCAAGAACGCAAAGGAGGAAATCTTGATAAAGTGTATAACCCAGGAGGATGGCAAACATCTCCTGGACCAAATCCACTCTGGCTCCTGCGGCAACCACGCAGCCTCCAGAACAATGGTTGGCAAGGCCTTCCGAGCAGGGTTTTATTGGCCATCAGCTGTAGCCGATGCAGAGAAGCTAGTCCGCCATTGTGAGGGTTGTCAGTTCTTCGCCAAAAGAGTCCACGTACCAGCACATGAGATTTAGACAATACCAGCCTCTTGGCCTTTCGCATGTTGGGGACTGGATATGATCGGGCCCTTCAAGCCAGCTCCTAGGAAATTTACATGTGTTTTTGTGCTGATCGACAAGTTTTCTAAGTGGATAGAGTACATGCCTCTGGTACAGGCATCTTCAGAAAAAGCCATCATGTTCATCGACCAGGTCATCCACCGCTTCGGCATACCCAACAACATGATCACTGATCTGGGTACTCAGTTCACCGGGAACGCTTTTTGGGACTTCTGCGATGAAAGGAGCATAGTGGTAAAATACGTCTCGGTGGCACACCCTAGAGCTAATGGACAGGTCGAGCGGGCAAACGGTATGATCTTGGACGCACTTAAGAAGAGGATGTATAGAGAAAATGACAAAGCTCTCGGAAGATGGCTCAAAGAGTTACCAGCCGTGGTCTGGGGCCTCAGAACCTAGCCCAGTCGCAATACCGGCGTATCACCATACTTCATGGTTTATGGTGCTGAGGCAGTGCTCCCAGCAGATATAACCTTCAGATCAGCACAGGTAGAGAACTTCGACGAGGACAAGGCCAATGAAGCGAGGGAGCTAGAAGTGAATAGTGCAGAAGAGAAGCGGCTCGATTCTTGCGTACGTACAGCCAAATACCTTGCTGTTTTGCGTAGGTACTACAACAAGAACGTTAAGGAGCGGTCCTTCATGGTCGGGGACCTGGTCCTGAAGTGGAAGATGAATCAGGCTGGTGTCCACAAACTCGCAACTCCATGGGAATGGCCCTTCATGATCAAGGAAGTTACACAACCTACGTCTTACATGTTAGCTCACCTGGATGGTACGGACATACCCAATTCATGGCACATCGACAAGCTTAGGCGTTTCTATGCTTAACTGCTAAGATATGTACTCCTCTTATACTTTTGATTTAATTCAATAAAGCTACTATGATTTCTCCGACCACTCTAATGTGTCACCTCAAAGTCCATTATTATTCTAACTTAACCAGTCAAAACTGACCTCCATTCCTTCCTGGGTTTTCAGAGCAGGCCCTATCTCCGGTTCCTCCCAACACGTGCATGAGATCTGCTCTCTACGCTGCGGGTGATCGGCAGGTCCCCTCTGGTTTGACTTGTCTGCGTCTACGTGTGCATAGGCTACGCTCCTCACACTCCGACCACAAGACAAACTAGGGCCATACAAACCTATCAGGTTGATGTGTCGACTAAACTGGTACAACTAAACAGAACGCTAACATGTTCTCACTTAGTTACACCAACGCGAGATTCAAGCTTAAATATGTTTTTCACAAAACAAACAAGCTTATGATGATATACAGTTACGTTATTTCAAGCTTGCCTGAAAAGGTCCAAGTTTACAATAACACAACTACATCTTCTTCTATAGCTATAGCCTATACTATTGTTTGGTCGGGTTATGCGGCACCTGCTGCTCGTCGGGCCTGACATTGTGCTCGAGTCTCGGGGACTCTTGTACTGGTCGAGCTGAAGAAGATGGCCCCGCCGATGCCTGGCTGGTCGAGACCGCAGGCTTCACCGGTTGGCTCAAAACTAATGGCGTTTCCAGCTGACTTGTTGATGGCATACCCTGTACAGGTGCTGTCCCGCCTCCACACAGGTTAATGTCGCCAATTATTCTTGCCGACAAGTCCAGCTGGGTCATCCGAAGCTCCTCAGCCTTGTCTGGATCTACCTCCTTCGGGTATCCAGCCTCCAGGCGCTTGAGGTCGATCAAGGGATAGTGAGCACGTACCATGCTTAGCACATGTGCACCTGTGTACTCACCTGCCTCCTTCACGAACTCTTGGAACCATCCCCATGCCTTTTGGCATCTATCGACCAGTCTGAGCTGTGGCATCCTTGGCACTTCCTCTATAAGCGCTGGGTTGATAAGGTTGAGGACCGGCAAAATACCGGTTGCCACTTCCTGGCACTGGTTTTTCCATGTGTCCCGATCCTCGGTGATCTCTAGGCATCGCGCCTTCCAGCCGTCACGATCTTTCATCACGGCTTCCAGATGCTTCTTGGCATTGACTTTTAAAACTGTAAATCACACAAGACATTAAAACGTCATGCCGTGACAAGATAAGGCGGGCAACAAAAGTGAGCAAGGTGGTCTGGAACACTTACTCTTCAGTTCCTCCTTCATTTTGGTTGTGTGGTCCCGGAGTTGCGACTGGTCGTGCGCCAGTTTCTTGTTGTCCTCCTTTAGGCGACCACACTCTATGACCACACGGCTATTCTCCTCTTGGAGACGGACTACTTCGGCTTCTAAGCCTGCACTACAGCTGTGACTACCAACAATGCAACAACATGTGTCATGCACTTGTTGTGATAAAGTGACAACTTACTTGTTTTTTCCTACTCTTTGTTACTGAGCTGGACGACCAGGTTCTATTTTTGTGCCTCTTGCTCCATCCTCTCATGGTTGGTGGCTTCAAGTTGGTGGCACAAGCGTTCCACCTCGGCCGCCAGTTCTTTATTGCTTGCTGTGATCCCCTCAATCTGGTTGAAGCACTTCTTTTGGTACCTTGCGGTCTTCATCAAGTCCTACATGTAAAAAGCTAAGTTAGACAGTTTGACTGGATAGCGGGATCAGGTGGTCAAGCAAAATATACCTGGACTTCCATCACCAGACGTTTCGCCGCTTGTTCAACTTTCATGGTCTCTTCGACCTCTGGGATTTCCTCATGAACAACCCATTGGTCGTTCCACCAGCGTGACACATATGCATGTTGTCGTTTGTCCTGGGGACGGCCCAGGACCTCCTCTACTTCGTCCTCTTCGGCCTCTTCTTTGGGTAGAGGCGCTGGTTCGGAGTTTGTAGCTTCTGCGATCACTATGGCCTTCCCACGAGCCGTAGCATCGGCAAACGTGCTCTATGGCACCTCCGGCTGCTGCTCCTCGGTTTGGTCTGTTACCCTTGGCGCTGAAGTGTCCCCCTCAGCAGGGTTAGTGCTTGGAGCACCTGTACTTGGCTCGGCTCTCCCCTCGACCACCTGCTCGGGGACTGTTGTCTGGCCGCTCATCTGCTGAGGCTTCGGTGGACTTTCTGCCATAGGTTCCTCCATAGCTGGCTGCTGGGCTGTTTTCTCTGACATTGCTGGCGGAGCCATGCCACTCCCAGCTAGTTGGTTGGGATTTTCGGTGGACGCTGACCTAATATATCAGAGATAAGTTCAGGAGACAACAATATTCAATATAAATTGTAAGCTTACATCAAGGTTACAAATACTTACAGCTCGGAAGCGCGGAATGATGTGGCGAAGACGCGTCTCTTCGGCCGTGCTTGCTCCACGTGCTCTGCGGGCACCACCTGGTCTCCCTCTACGACCAGCACTGGCGCTGGGGCTTGATGCTCGACCCCTTTGCCGCTTGTCCTCTGCACTACAGTGGTCGGCGATGCAAGTTCCACTGGCACGGAGGAGCCACCCTGCTCCATCGACTCTAGTTGCCTCCTCCTCTTTCGAGGGATGAGTCGAAAGATGTCTGCATCCTCTGTTTCATCGTCTGACAATGTAAAGATGGCTTGACGATGCTTGCTGGCCGCCGGCCGCTTACTAGCAGCTCTAGCCGTTGCCTCCTCCCCAACTCCGAGCATGGCCCAGTCGACGTCTTCGATCCTAGCGCTGGTCTAGGTGGTTGGGTCGGCAACTTGCGGCCAATCTACTCCAGGGGGTGGAGATATGAACACTGTTGCTCTATCACGACCATTAATCTGGGAAACATAAAGGAGATAACACAGTAAGTTTCTGTTACAACATAAAACTACGGGTACAAGGCAGCATAATTTACCTTTGGTGGAGGTCGGGCGAGCTTGAAAGCGTGCTCGATGTCGCTCAATCTGACATAATTTGGATCAGCTAAGTTAAATAGCTCTCCAATTTTGGCTTTGACTTCGATCTTGTCAAGCGCCTCTTGCCTGGTCCTCGTTGGGTCTGCGCTACCTTGGTACTCGTAGCCAGGATGTACCCTCCTCTGGCAGAGCTGGATCCTTCGGCTGATCAAGTTTCCGACTGTAACAGAACCGACCAATTATACGAAATAAAGTAAGAAAATCATCCGCCAGAGCAGACGATTTAGCAAACTTAAGCCAGTATAACCCGGTAGTCCATGAAATCACGAACGATTTCAAACCAACTTCCATTCTAGCCAAGATCGTAATTAGTTTACCGGTCACCATCACATATTACATAAAAGTTTGCATCTCAGATACATCAGAGTTTAAACATAGTTATTACAAAACAAGTTCGAATAAAAGTAGCGGAAGCCATTTGTTCAAACCACACACACACTCACACGGAGTTCAAATACAGTGCCAGCGAATGATCATCTCCAACAAAAGCATCAGACAAGACATAAGGAATGACCATGCCCATGGTCCTAAGCATCACCCATCGCAGGATAAAGGCAGTTGATACAGTAGCCGTAATACATCTGCCCATCTGCAACAAGTGGGAATAAAACCCTGAGTACGAGAAGGTACACAGCTAGACTTACCTGACAGAACTGAAAATAAGTGACACCAAGGATTATGAAGGGCTTTATAGTAGGGTAGCTGACTCATTTGCAAAAAGAAGCATTTTTAGCATTTCAAGACCCTTTTCAAAAGCATTATTGTCAAGTTAATTGTTATTAACCTGTCGACTAGATTTGCACCTATACTAGAGCAAACATGTGATTAAGCAGATAATGATAACCAATGATCATTAAACAACTTCCATAATGTCATATTCATTATAACTGTCCAAGTGTTCCATCAACATTACTATGATAAAGTAACTCAAGTCAAGTGCTCACTGTCCAGGAGCGATGGCGATTCGAATCGATTCCTAACCAGCTGGTGATTTATTCCTTACACAAACCTCACTCACCCGCTAAAGTGAGATATTGATCACCGAGTCAGCTATCCAGGAATCTCGAGTTTGCCAGGAACCACATGTACCCGTGGGCCGACCGACTGCACTTTGGTCTTATCATCTCGCCCCCGTGTCCTACCACACCTGCTCCGGCACAGTGCACTGCGGGCAATCTACTTGGCCCGAATAATCTCCCAGCTTCGCGGTCGGAAGGTACTTTATCCGGCTAGCTAAATGTAAGGCATGCGTTAAACATGACTCGAGGCCCAACAACGGTCGGTCCTTAATCGACACAGACGGAAAGCACTACAGTCCAAAACTCTGCAAGTCTCCATCCGGTCTCAACTTCATTTAACACTTAGTTATACCATGACTTCATAGTCATCCAAGCAGATCCAGGTAACCACCTATAGCTCGCAGGTGACAGGAAATCACCCGACTTCTACCGGTCTAAGCCAGCTAAGCATTGACTCGACTGCGGATACCAGGGTAACAAGGTTATAGTATAACAAAGGTAAACAAGGTATAATGCAGCAACGGTTGCAAACAACTCCTGAACGTAATGCATCAATTAAAGTAAAGTATTTAATTAAAAATTGCAAACCGGGAGAAAATGCTCCGGGGCTTGCCTCTCTCGAAGGAGCTCGGGCGGTGATCGGGGCACTCTGGAAGTTCCTCAACGTTCTCCTCATCGGCTTCGGGCACTTCCTGCGGCTGCACCTCGAGCTGCTCCTCGGGCTCCTCGGGTATGACGACTGGGTTCTCGGTTTGCGATCCTGTATGATGCAATTTGCGTAAGCGCTTATGCAATCGGTGCATCGAATGAGATGAATACAATGGATATATATTTGAATGCAAGGTAGTCAACATCATCCAAGAACATATACTACAAGCACATGTCATCTACTGCATTCTCTTCTACTACTACTATGCTAAATCAACACATCTTATTAAATGCTTCAAAGATACACCAAAGCTTCACTAATTTCTTAATCATACTTAAAGCAACACTTGATTAAACCCTAATTAATAATAGGTTTGAATGGCAACATCTATTTTTATTGCTTAGAAAAATCTTAGAAAATTACCATAGCACAGTACTACCCTAAGTAGTCTACTATCAGATTTTCATGGTATTTGAATGAGTGGATTAGCCTACACAAAAATAACAAGCTATGGCATGATTATAAACATGAAAATACTTTGTACTGTGAAAAGTGTCAAACAACAGAGTTAGTATTTTTCCTATGATCTTCATAGCATACAATCACTGTACAAAAATTATCACATGCATGTTTTATACAAAGTTTGCTCTCTAGCAAAAATAACAAAAATCAGCCATTAAAGGTACTTGAACTACACCTCAAAATTTTTCTACAACACATGCATGACACATATTTTTCCTAGGAAGTACATTATATAAGAAGGTTAACAATCTTGGAAATCATATTTTTCTGAAGCTTATAGGCTTTTCTACACATTTTTCAAGTTATCAGCAATATACATGATTAAATAAAGTCTTACAGAAAAGTATCTCAAAAATGACATGCAATAATTTTCCCAAGTAGATCTGGTGATAAGGAACCTAGCAAAATTTATTTCAATAGATTTGGAGCAATTTTGAGTATCCAAACATTTTCCAAATCACTTCTCTTTTCAAATAATAAAGAAAAATTGAAAACGAATCATCCTATTGCTACTGGGCCGGCCCGCGGGAATCAGCTGGCCCACGGCCACACTCGGCCTGCGCGGCCCGAGCAAAGGGAAAGAGAGGCGGCCTGGTAGGGGCTTTGGCCCATGGCCTCTTGGCCCAGCTCGGCCGAGGCGAAGGCCACGCCGGCGCCGAGACCTCACGGCGGCGTGGCTCGGTCAGCGGGGCCGGCGGCCATTTCCAGCCGGGTCAGGGCAAGCGGGCGAGTGAATGAGGTTCGCGAGGAGCTGGCGAATGTGGGCAGGTAGCTAGGCAGGGTGGAGAAGGGAAGGAAGAGGGAGTTCCATGGCGACCGAGCATGGTGGCGCCATGGCCGATGGTGGTGAGTCGCGAGAACACGCTACCTGGGCTCAATCAGACGGCACAATCGTGAGCACCAAGTGCCGGAGAGCGAGGCAGAGCTGCTGGCGCTTAATTGTTGGCCAAGGTGGAGGAGGGGCAGTGAATTTGCCCGGCGGCTGCGGGAATGGCGCGGTGGCCGCGGCGAGGGGGAGAGAGCGAGCTCGGCGTGGGCGGAGAAGAGAGGCAGCGCGGGAGAGTGAAGGCGAGCGCAGCGGCTTTAGCAGATGTAGGTGGGCGCGTGGGAGCGGATGCAGGCTGGCTGTGACGTGTGGCGACGTTGACGGCGCATGGCCGCCACACGGCGGGCGTGCTCTGCCACTGGTCAGGACGCGGCGCGGCACGTCAGCGAGCGGGCGAGCGCGGAGGCAGGCCAGGCGTGACGCTGGGCTGGGCTGGGCCAAGGCGAGGCGCGCGGCGCGGTGGGAGGCTTGCTGGGCCAGCTTCGGCCGTGGGCCAGAAATGAGGCGGCAACCCGCGAAATGAGAAAAGCCTTTTTCAATTTATATTTTCAAGAAATTTTTAAATACCAGCTTTCAAATATCATTTTGAGCAAGAAAATGACATCTTTTGAAAATGTACCAAAAATGAAAATTGATTAGAATGTAATTCTCTACAACTATACTTTTATGACCAAAGCCAAATTCTTGATAGATTTTGAATTCTAAAATTAAAGTCAATTTTAACTCAAAACCCTAATTTTGGAGAATTATTTTTAAAAGCAAAATTTGGCAATAATTTAAATACAAACCTTGCTCCAAAAATTGTGCTAAACAATTCTAGATGATTCACAATCATAACCAAACAAGTTCTACTAACCTAGCAAGCATAATCAGGGCAAAACCACTCTAAACAAGGGTATGCAACATTTACGTTTCATGAACATGTTTCGTATGTTTCGAAGCAGTGTTTCAGTTGTTATTTACATGATTAGGCATGTATGATTAGGATGCTTGATGATGCATGATATGCATGATTTGCAGTGCCTAAATGCTGGCATAACACCGGGATGTTACAGCCCTCCCCCCTTATAAAAATCTCGTCCCGAGATTTGGGTTATGAACCATTTGTTATAAAAATCTTCATAAGCTTTTTGTAGATACTCTCCCGTTTCCCAAGTTGCATCTCCCTCATCATGATGATCCCACTGTATCTTGTATGTTTTCACCACACTATTCTGAGTAGCACGTTCTTTAGTGCCTAACACCCGGACTGGTTGCTCACGATACACCAAATCTGATTTGAGTTGGATGCCTTGAGGTTCTATTCTTTCCTCCAGAACACGCAAACATTTCTTGAGATGTGATACATGGAAAACTAGGAAAACGGTACTCATTGTCTCAGGTAACTCTAACTTGTAGGCTACCGGACCTCTTTGTTCCAGGATCTTGTATGGTCCTACGAATCTCGCGACAAGCTTTCTTCGGACTCTGAACCTTTTCTTCTTCATTGGCGTGACCTTCAGATAAACATAGTCACCAACTTTAAACACAAGGGGTCTCCTTCTTCTGTCCGCATAACTTTTCTGTCATGATTGGGCCGCCTTCATATTCTGCTGAATAATATGAACTTTCTTCTTGGCTTCTTCTACAAAGTCAATGCCATAATACCTTCTATCTCCAGGCTCGACCCAATTCAATGGTGTTCTACATTTTCTGCCATATAAAGCTTCGAAGGGAGCCATCTTGATGCTTTCTTGATAACTATTATTATAAGAAAACTCAGCTAATGGTAACCATGACTCCCATGATCCTTTAGAAGACAATACGCAGGCTCTTAACATATCCTCCAAAATAGCATTTACTCATTCAGTCTGACCATCTGTCTGAGGATGATAAGCGGTACTACGAATCAAACTAGTTCCTAAGCCTTTGTGTAAATGTTCCCAAAAGTGAGCCGTGAACTATGAGCCTCTATCAGATACTATGGTCTTTGGTATACCATGCAATCTCACAATTTCTGCGATATACTTCTTGGCATATTGAGGTGGTCGATATTCTGTTTTGACAGGCAAGAAATGAGCGGTCTTGGTAAGACGGTCCACAATTACCCAAATCGAATCATGTCCTTTTTGAGTAGTGGGCAAACCCGAGATAAAATCCATACTTATATCGTCCCACTTCCAACTAGGGACTGATAGGGGTTGCAACATACCGGCAGGTTTCATATGAATAGCTTTCACTCGACAACATGTGTCACATCTGGCAACATATGCTGTAATTTCTTTCTTCATTTTGGTCCCCACCAATAACGAGATCTTAGTTCTTGATACATCTTACTACTTCCGGGATGGATAGATAGCTTAGAAAGGTGAGCTTTATCCATGAGTTTATTCCTAAGCTCTCGATCCTTGGGAACCACAAGATGGTCGTCAAACCACAACACGCCCTGTTCATCCACTTTAAAGTGCTAAGACGACTTTTCTTTTATTTTCTCTTTGATGTGAAATATTCCCTTGTCGGTTTTCTGGCCTTCTATTATCTTACTCTCCAAAGAGCAACTAATTTGAATACAATGTAACACAACAGGATGCTTCAGATCGAACCCATCTTTAAGTAATGGCTGCACATTCAAGTAATGTGACTTTCTGCTCAAAGCATCTGCCACTACATTGGCTTTTCCAGGATGATATTGCACATTCAAGTTGTAATCCTTGATCAATTCCAACCATCTGTGTTGTCTCATGTTCAGCTCTGGTTGGGGAAAGATGTACTTAAGACTCTTGTGATCTGTGAAAATGTTGCACATATTACCAAGTAGATAATGTCTCCAAATTTTTAGGGCATGCACAACTACAGCAAGTTCAAGATCATGTGTTGGATAGTTGACCTCGTGCTTCCTCAATTGACGTGAGGCATAGGCAATGACTCTCCTTTCTTGCATAAGAACACAGCCCAATCCAGTCTTCGATGCGTCGCAAAACACAACAAATGGTTTCTTGATATCTGGTTGTGCTAGAACAGGAGCAGTGGTCAACAGTTTCCGCAAAGTGTGGAAAGCTGCTTCACACTCCTCTATCCACACAAACTTGTGATCCTTCTGTAGCAGACTTGTCATCGGTTTGGCAATCTTCGAGAAGTCTGGTATAAAGCGACGGTAATAACCCGCTAGTCCTAAGAAACTTCTAATCTCAGGAACTGTGGTCGGTGCTTTCCAATTCATAACCTCTTGCACCTTACTTGGATCGACTGAAACTCCATTTTCTGACAGAATGTGACCAAGGAAAGGAACTTTCTTCAACCAGAATTCGCATTTGCTAAACTTAGCATATAGTTGATGGTCCCTAAGTCTAGTCAAGACAATTCTCAGATGCTCTTCATGATCCTTCTCGTTCTCGGAGTACACCAGAATGTCATCAATGAACACCACCACAAACTTATCCAATTCTGGCATGAAAACTGTATTCATAAAAAACATAAAGTATGCAGGAGCATTTGTCAAGCCAAAGGACATGACAAGATACTCATACAACCCGTATCTGGTGGAAAATGCAGTTTTCGGTATATCTTGTGGCCTAATCTTGATCTGATGATAACCGGATCTCAAATCTATTTTTGAGAACACCTTGGCCTTGGCTAACTGGTCAAACAGAACATCAATATGAGGCAAGGGATATTTATTCTTTATGGTTACAGCGTTGAGTGGCCTGTAATCTACGCACATTCTCAATGTTCCCTCTTTCTTCTTCTTCACAAACAAGGCAGGACATCCCCATTCAGACTTGCTTGGCCGAATAAACCCCTTTTTTGATAAATCTTCTAATTGCTTCTTCAGCTCAGCTAACTCATCTAGAGGCATCCGATAGGGTCTCTGTCGATGTTTTACCACCGGCAACCCATCACGGGGTACTCGGGACGGTGATTTGTTCGGGGGGTATTGGCGTTTGCAGGAACTCGATGGTAAACGCAGGGAGACAATGATTTATACTGGTTCGGCACGCCAGAAAGTCATGGCGCCCTACGTCCAGTCTGGTGTGGATAGTATATTGCGCCCTGCGCTATTTGTTGTGTTGTGAGGTATGTTGTGGTTGTGAGTTCTGTCGGTTATGTGTCAGTTATGTGTATCTTATCTTCTCTACCGATCTAGGGATCCAAGCCCTCCTTTATATAGTCCAGGAGAGGCGGAGTCCTAGTCGGTTACAAAGTAGAGATCCTAGTAGGATTACGTGTAACTAGCCCTAGTAGGATTACATGTAGAGAATCCTATTTGGACTAGGTTTTCTTCTCTCTTCTCCATGGGGAACCTTATGGGCCCCGCATCGACAAGCCCTCGGGCATTTCATGATTGAGCTTCAAGGGTCGGGTTGTTGTAGACTTGTTCCGGGTTCTTTCTTGAAGCGAGATCTTGAGATGGTCTTCTTTGTCTTTTCTTCGGCTGATGTGCACTTTTGGCCAAAAGTGTACTCAGTGAGTGTAGCCCCCGAGCCTTTTGCTTGTTGGGACAAGAAGCCAGAGGGTCCCTTTAGTCTTCTTGGTTGCTCCGAGTTCTTTTTCGGTGGGTGCAATTTTTCGTAAAAATTGCACTCATTGAGTGTAGCCCCCGAGCCTCTTGCTTTTGCTTGCAAAAGTTGGAGGGTCTAGATTCTTGTCTTTAAAAATTTTTTGGGGTTATGTATCCCGCAGCCCCCGAGCCTTCTCCGAGTACTTTTCTTTATAATAGAAATCGGATGAAGGGTCTTGATGTGTTGTCGTAGTCTTGAGTACTTGTATTCTTGGACTTTCATCCTTGAATCCGAGCCCCCGGGCGTAGTTGAAGCGAATGCCGAACCCCCGAGCTTAGTTTTTGACTAAGCCATGAAGCTCTTCCGAGTTGTTTTTTATTCCTCCAGGTCGTTTTCTAGACTTCTCTGGTTCTTGATGTACCTCTTCCAAGTTGTTTGCACTTCGTCCAGGTTCTTTCTGAACTTGTATGTACCTCATCCGGGTTGTTTTTTATTCATCCGGGTCGTTTCTAGACTTCTCTGGTTCTTGATGTACCTCTTCCAGGTTGTTTGCACTTCTTCCAGGTTCTTTCTGAACTTGTATGTACCTCATCCGGGTTGTTTTTTATTCATCCGAGTTGTTTCTAGACTTCTCTGGTTCTTGATGTACCTCTTCCAGGTTGTTTGCACTTCGTCTAGGTTCTTTCTGATCTTGTATGTACCTCATCCGGGTTGTTTTCTTATCAATCCAAGTTCTTTTTTGTCTTGATTTCTGTTCCCAACTTATCTGGGATGTTTTTCTTCAATCCGGGTTCTTTCTGATCTTGTCTTGGTCCTTACCGCACCTTGTCGGGGTTCTTTTTTGATCAATCCGGGTTCTTTCTGATCTTGTCTTGGTTCTTGCCGCACCTTGTCGGGGTTCTTTTTTTATTAATCTAGGTTCTTTCTGAGCTTATCTTGGTTCTTGCCGCACCTTGTCGGGGTTCTTTTTTTATCAAACCAGGTTGTTTCTGAAATGTTCTTCCAGGTTGTTTTTGATTCATCCGGGTTCTTTCTGATCTTGTCTGTACCTCATCCGGGTTGTTTTCTGATCAATCCGGGTTCTTTCTGAATTTGTCTTGGTACTTGCAGCACCTCTTCGGGGTTGTTTGCGCTTCGTCCAGGTTGTTTCTGGACTAGCTCTCAGGAGCGTGTTTTCCTGATCTCATGGTACCGATGTAGCTCCCCTGCATGTTAAACATAAAAATATATTGTAAATGACATTTCGGATATGAAGTGGGGAGCATGTCCCATATTTGAATAATCAATCAGGGGCAGGCCCCTGCATTATGAAATCCATATAAACTTTTTGCGTCTTGCTCTTGCTAGGCCATGCAAATTCCTCAGTTAGTGTCCTATTACGTTTAAGCACTTGAATCTCTGGCGTATGGTTCAGAGGTTCATGACGTGACCATGTGAGCCTGGCACTCGGTTCGTGACCGTCCATGTGAGTAGACAAGCTTCATGGATTAAGGCGTGTTCTACCTGAGGAATTCAGTGACCGTTAAGAGAAGACCTAGAGCACTATGTTTGCTCGCATGATGATTTTACTTAGAGCACTATGTTTGCTCGCATGATGATTTTTTATGTCTTCCCTTGCTAGGTCGGTTAATTTCCTGGGTAGTAGCCTGTTACGTTTAAGCACTTGAATCTCGCGTATGGTTCAGAGGTTCATTGACGTGACCACCCATATGGTTCAGAGGTTCTTTGACGTGACCATCCGTATGGTTCAGAGGTTCGTTGACGTGACCATCCATTTGAGAAAACAAGCTTCACGAATTAAGGCTTACTATCCGAGAAAATTAACAGCGGTTAAGGGAAGATGATATGGCCATAGAGACATACGAATAATATCCGGAATATATAAAAAATGAGATGTGACTTAGCTTGGTTCGTGGCTGCGTTGTTGACCACCGCAGCCGGGTAGTTGGTCGGTGTGGCAAGTAGTCAGTTTGTAGCCGAGTTGTTGGCGTAGCATCCGAGCTGATGGAGGCGGGGTCGACAACTTGCTTGATGTAGTCGAATAGCATGATGAAGTCGTCGGACAGCTCGTCCGAGTTGTTTGCTGATGAGTTTAACCAAACGAGTGACTGTCATGTCGAGTACTCGAAACAACTCGGAACGTGTTGCCGGGTTCCCAGAATTTGGTTGCTTGCTCGTGACTTGTCGGCTTGCTGTAGGTGGTCTTCTCTTTATTGACCGTATAGCTTGTATTTCTTGACCTTCTCTCGTATGAGTATGTCGTATGTATAAATCAATGCACAAACACCTTTGGCTTTGCTTGCTTGCTTCCTTTGTTAGCTTCTTGCATGTCCGTGATGTATTCGTATACGAAGTTGACTTGGAGACGGGGGTGTGCGCGTGTATGCGCGGGTTGATCCATTAATTCCGTATATCCTGACTGACTTGCATGTCGTTATCCTTTTCTGTCCAATCTCATAGCTTGTTTATCTCTTGGATATGTTGCTTCATAATTGGCCCACACGTTGTCGGCTTTGTGTGGGAGTAGGACTCTTCTTGTGTCGGAGTTGGACTTGAATCCGCATATAGCTGAGTTGTGATGGAGTCTGAGTTGCAGTCCGACTTGTACTTGTATTAGTCATGTTTGATGCTGGTTGGCGTGTAGTAGGAACGTGATACAGTCGCGCTTCTACTGGGATCTCGCTGAGTTGACGAAGTCGGAGTAGATGTTGACGAAGAGGTCTCGTGCTCGCACGAATTGATGCCGATGCTGAACGTGAATACGGCGGTGCGACGAATCTTGATTTTGAGGTCCACCGAGCTCTCGAACACAAAGCACCAGAACCCCTACCTGGCGCGCCAGCTGTCGATGTTTTACCACCGGCAACCCGTCACGGGGTACCCGGGACGGTGATTTGTTCGGGGGGTATCGGCGTTTGCAGGAACTCGATGGTAAACGCAGGAAGACAATGATTTATACTAGTTAGGCACGCCGGAAAGTCACGGCGCCCTACGTCCAGTCTGGTGTGGATAGTATATTGTGCCCTGCGCTATTTGTTGTGTTGCGAGGTATGTTGTGGTTGTGAGTTCTGTCGGTTATGTGTCGGTTATGTGTATCTTATCTTCTCTGCCGATCTAGGGATCTAAGCCCTCCTTTATATAGTCCAGGAGAGGCGGGAGTCCTAGTCGGTTACAAAGTAGAGATCCTAGTAGGATTACTTGTAACTAGTCCTAATAGGATTACATGTAGAGAATCCTATTTGGACTAGGTTTTCTTCTCTCTTCTCCATGGGGAACCTTATGGGCCCCGCATCGACAGTCTCCTTGAAATCGGAGCTGTTCCGGGGGTTAACTCAATTCCAAACTCAATCTCCCTATCCGGCGGAAGACCAGGTAGCTCATCCGGGAATACATCTGGAAACTCACACACTACCAGAATCTGATGAATAAGAATGACTGCCGTAGCACATGTAACACTTATAAGGTCTGTTCTCCGAGGCAATGGTACTTGGAAAGTACCCTCACCCAGGGGATCCTTAAGGGTAAGTACTCGACTTCCAGTATCTATGACTGCTCCCCAATCCTTCATCCAATTCATCCCTATAATGACATCCAAAACTAGTCCAGGCATAACTATCAAGTTTACTCGGAACTTCCTGCTACCTAATTCAAGGGTTGCCCCTCGAACCATCCGATTGCTCAAAACATCAGCCCCTGCTGAACTTATACGGTAACCATAACCCAATTCTGTGCATAGTTGTTCATGTTTCTGTGCAAATGCTTGACTCATAAAAGAATGCGATGATCCAGAATCAAATAGAACAACTGCAAGGTTTTCGTTGACAGGAAACTTACCAGCAGTGATGGGCTCTCCCTCATGAATTTCATCCACAGTCGTACTATGCACCCTAGCATTATAAGTCTGCTGCTTCTTCTTGGGCAGATATGGACAAAACCTCGAGAAATGGCCGGGTTGATCACAGTTATAGCAGGGTCCCCTCACTGTCCCGATAGATCCCACAGCTCCCTTGGAACTGCCTTGTACTACAGTTGCGGCTGCCTTGTTGGGCTGTACTGCCATCTTGTAAGGCTTCTGGGGTCCACGGAAATTCTGACTTCTTTGCTGAGGTGGCCTGAACCTAGCGCCAGGTGCCGATGGACGATATGGAGGATGACCTCCTGTAGGTCCTCTAGCTTGGGACGGACCACCTTCAAGGGCTCTCTTGTGTGTCTTGGCTGCGGTGCTGGCGTTGTTATTCTTCTCCTGCTTCAGACAGTTGCTGATGAAGTCATTGAATCTGACACGGTTGTTGGTACCAACATGCTTCATCATTTTTGGATTGAGTCCCCTCTTAAAACTGGCTATTCTCTTAGCATCGGTGTCAACCATGTCAGGAGCATAGCGACATAAGTTGTTGAAGGCATGCAGATATTGCGTCACGGTCTTGGTGCCCTGATTTAACGCCAACAATTCTCCCAACTTCATCTCGGTCAGCCCGGGTGGAATATAAACTCCACGGAAGGCCTCAGCAAACTCTCTCCACGAAATCTGAGCATTTGGAGGGAAGGTGGTGCGATGGTGCTTCCACCACATTCCCGCTGGTCCTTGCAACTGAAGTGCAGCATACTCCGTTTTCAACACCTCAGTCATCCTCAACACACGGAATTTATCTTCCATAGTGTTGATCCATTCCTCAGCATCGAGTGGCTCTGTTGCTTCCTTGAATACTGGCGGCCTGGTGTCCATAAAATCTTTGAAGCTGCTATATTGGTTCACCCCAAGGCCACCACCCTGATTATTACCACGTTGAACGTTGTTGGCGATGGTACGCAGAAAATCCTCCATGTTCTTCTGGGATTGTTCCGCGTTGCGCTGACTCCTGAGCAACTGTGCGAGGAACATTTCAGGGGTAAACGGGGGAGGAGGTGGCAAATGCGGTTCATGGGGAGGCTCATTGTTGTTGCCGTGGTTTCCACCACCACCATCGGTCCCCGCACTGTTAGCACCGGTCTCAGCGGCCTCATACGTGGTTCGGCGAGTGTTTGTCATCTGCATATTTCAACAACAAGTAATGATTGAGTGAGGCTGTAATAATTACGAGTGAAGGAAAAATTATGCCGTACTGAATTTACTGGAGAGAATAAATTTATACAATAAAACAAAGGCGCAACAATCGCATCCCAATTAAAACAACAGCACTTAATCAAATTACTTCAACGGCAAACATCGCGTCCATACAACCAAATTGCCAGCATACATACACTGGACTTTTATGCGTTCAGATATCGCATTTGTAATCAAGTTCCAACCACATGCCAAGTCTCATAAGTTCGAAGCAAAACACATTAGGTTACATGCCAACAAAAGAAAGGTCATCGTGACAGGACCTAGATACTAGCACAAGGCAACTAGCCTACTCCTTGGGGCCATCGTCGGGATCGAAGACGTCACCATCGCCCCCAAGTGAAACTACAGGCTCGTCCTCATTGTCGTCGTCGATGTCCATGCCAGCGGCGTCTGGTGGAGCATATGGGCCAACCCCATTGTAGAGCGCGTGAAACTCCTCGTGCAGGTTGCCGTTGTATTCCTCTAGCTCATCGACCCTCTGTAGCAGAAGGTCCCTCTCGTCCTTGGCTTCATTCCTTTCTTGAACCAACTGTCCAATCATGCGGTCTGCATTGTTGTTGGCTTGAGTCAACGTATGCACCCGCTGCATAGCTCTATCACCTCTCTCAACCGCCTGGTCTCGCTGTAAGTTCATATCAGCCAACTGCTCCTACAAACTAGCTATAGCACGTGCCTGTCTCTTCTTCTGCTTTCTCCCCTTGAGCTTATCCTGACCACGCAAGCCAATCAAAGTCCAGTAGGTACTCTCGAGACCCTCATACGCTCTGATGGCGGTGAACATAGCACTCATAGAATGGTTGTTGCTAGCCTGTCCCTTAGCTGGACCTCTAACCAAGGCACTTCCCTGAGGCTGAACCCAAATGGCATCACAAGGATCAACCCTAGGAAAGGTGCCAGCTAGAGCTGCTGCAAGCTCACTGGGAAATCTGCTCATAATATCCCTGATGACATGGAAGGCTGCTCCCTCTGCACCCTCAGTGGGAGTGCGACCCTCAAACTCCAAATGCCAACCATCCCAATCTGGAGCATCACCGAGAGCAGGAACCGTGATCTCTACCACTGCAAGTCCATCCTCTGCTAACTGGCTCTCATTCTAGGAGTACACTGGCTCTTGACCCTCTGGGTACCCCACATCATGGAGCACTCTCCAAAGCAAAGTCGGCATGCCAAACTCGCTCAAGAAGGTGTCCGTGGTGCGGTGCTCCCTCAGGGCCAACGGACATCGAGGTGCTCTTCCTCCGGTGGACTTACGGGCGGTCTGCTTCGTACAGACCATCTGTAGCAAAAGTTCTTTCATTACCCCGGGGAAAACATATTTTAGGTGATACAACTTTTATCAAAAGGAGATAATCAATTTATAAGGGGAGGAATGCATGACATGAATGAAATGCACAAGTAATATGATGTATGTACGTGCCGTACGTTCTCACAAACTTAGGAAATAAATAATTTCTAACGACGAATTTGGTGGCAAACAAACGATCTCTCAAATATGTAGCTAATACGTTCTACACGATAGCGTTGTTATGTACCTGTAGAAGATTCATTTCAGCCCAATTCCCAATGAATGCATAAAAGCAGTAATTTTTTTTTATCTACCCGCTCTACACGAATCCCCAGATAAGTGTACAACGGTAGTAACTACCCGAACCATCATCCTATTGATGGCATCGCCTCAACAGATGGAAGACCCACACATGAGATACCTTTGTAAAACATGCGTAGAACATGTAATTACTCCAGCATCATATAAGCATTCACCCTAGATCGGCGGTGTATCCGATCATGCTCTCACAACTCACACTTACCGAGGCGTAGAGGCAATTGATCCATACATTACCACTCAAACAAGTGGCACTCATACAATAGCACGCCGTATGAGCGACGAAAGAGAAATATGATGCAAGAACCCCAAGTCAGTACTTAATTAAGCCACCTAAAGTCCTTAACTGGGCATAAAGGATATGACCACTGGCACACTTTATAGTTTGAAAATCATGTTTTCCAAATGCCTTTTTGTTTTAAATACACTTGTGAACAGTAACACGCTAAACCATGCTCTGATGCCAGATGTAACAGAACTGACCAATTATACGAAATTAAGTAAGAAAATCATCCGCCAGAGTAGACGATTTAGCAAACTTAAGCCCGTATAACCCGGTAGTCCATGAAATCATGAAGGATTTCAAACCAACTTCCATTCCAGCCAAGATCGTAATTAGTTTAGCGGTCACCATCACATATTACATAAAAGTTTGCATCTTAGATATATCAGAGTTTAAACATAGTTATTACAAAACAAGTTCGAATAAAAGTAGCGGAAGCCATTTGTTCAAACCACACACATACTCACACGGAGTTCAAATACAGTGCCAGCGAATGATCATCTCCAACAAAAGCATCAGATGAGACGTAAGGAATGACCATGCCCATGGTCCTAAGCATCACCCATCGCAGGATAAAGGCAGTTGATACAGTAGCCGTAATACATCTGCCCATCTGCAATAAGTGGGAATAAAACCCTGAGTACGAGAAGGTACTCAGCTAGACTTACCCGACAGAACTGAAAATAAGTGACACCAAGGATTATGAAGGGCTTTATAGTAGGGTAGCTGACTCATTTGCAAAAAGAAGCATTTTTAGCATTTCAAGACCCTTTTCAAAAGCATTATTGTCAAGTTAATTGTTATTAACCCGTCGACTAGATTTGCACCTATACTAGAGCAAACATGTGATTAAGCAGATAATGATAACCAGTGATCATTAAACAACTTCCATAATGTCATATTCATTATAACTGTCCAAGTGTTCCATCAACATTACTACGATAAAGTAACTCAAGTCAAGTGCTCACTGTCCAGGAGCGATGGCGATTCGAATCGATTCCTAACCAGCTGGTGATTTATTCCTTACACAAACCTCACTCACCCGCTAAAGTGAGATATTGATCACCGAGTCAACTATCCAGGAATCTCGAGTTTGCTAGGAACCACATGTACCCGTGGGCCGACCGACTGCACTTTGGTCTTATCATCTCGCCCCCGTGTCCTACCACACCTGCTCCGGCACAGTGCGCTGCGGGCAATCTACTCGGCCCGAATAATCTCCCAGCTTCGCGGTCGGAAGGTACTTTATCCGGCCAGCTAAATGTAAGGCATGCGTTAAACATGACTCGAGGCCCAACAATGGTCGGTCCTTAATCGACACAGACGGAAAGCACTACAGTCCAAAACTCTGCAAGTCTCCATCCGGTCTCAACTTCATTTAACACTTAGTTATACCATGACTTCATAGTCATCCAAGCAGATCCAGGTAACCACCTATAGCTCGCAGGTGACAGGAAATCACCCGACTTCTACCGGTCTAAGCCAGCTAAGCATTGACTCGACTGCGGATACCAGGGTAACAAGGTTATAGTATAACAAAGGTAAACAAGGTATAATGCAGCAACGGTTGCAAACAACTCCTGAACGTAATGCATCAATTAAAGTAAAGTATTTAATTAAAAATTGCAAACCGGGAGAAAATGCTCCGGGGCTTGCCTCTCTCGAAGGAGCTCGGGCGGTGATCGGGGCACTCTGGAAGTTCCTCAACGTTCTCCTCATCGGCTTCGGGCACTTCCTGCGGCTGCACCTCGAGCTGCTCCTCGGGCTCCTCAGGTATGATGACTGGGTTCTCGGTTTGCGATCCTGTATGATGCAATTTGCGTAAGCGCTTATGCAATCGGTGCATCGAATGAGATGAATACAATGGATATATATTTGAATGCAAGGTAGTCAACATCATCCAAGAACATATACTACAAGCACATGTCATCTACTGCATTCTCTTCTACTACTACTATGCTAAATCAACACATCTTATTAAATGCTTCAAAGATACACCAAAGCTTCACTAATTTCTTAATCATACTTAAAGCAACACTTGATTAAACCCTAATTAATAATAGGTTTGAATAGCAATATCTATTTTTATTGCTTAGAAAAATCTTAGAAAATTACCATAGCACAGTACTACCCTAAGTAGTCTACTATCAGATTTTCATGGTATTTGAATGAGTGGATTAGCCTATACAAAAATAACAAGCTATGGCATGATTATGAACATGAAAATACTTTGTACTGTGAAAAGTGTCAAACAACAGAGTTAGTATTTTTCCTATGATCTTCATAGCATACAATCACTGTACAAAAATTATTACATGCATGTTTTATACAAAGTTTGCTCTCTAGCAAAAATAACAAAAATCAGCCATTAAAGGTACTTGAACTACACCTCAAAATTTTTCTACAGCACATGCATGACACATATTTTTCCTAGGAAGTACATTACATAAGAAGGTTAACAATCTTGGAAATCATATTTTTCTGAAGCTTATAGGTTTTTCTACACATTTTTCAAGTTATCAGCAATATACATGATTAAATAAAGTCTTACAGAAAAGTATCTCAAAAACGACATGCAATAATTTTCCCAAGTAGATCTGGTGATAAGGAACCTAGCAAAATTTATTTCAACAGATTTAGAGCAATTTTGAGTTTCCAAACATTTTCCAAATCACTTCTCTTTTCAAATAATAAAGAAAAATTGAAAACGAATCATCCTATTGCTACTGGGCCGGCCAGCGGGAATCAGCTGGCCCACGACCACACTCGGCCTGCGCGGCCCAAGCGAAGGGAAAGAGAGGCGGCCTGGCAGGGGCTTCGGCCCATGGCCTCTTGGCCCAGCTCGGCCGAGGCGAAGGCCACGCCGGCGCCGAGACCTCACGGCGGCGCGGCTCGGTCAGCGGGGCCGGCGGCCATTTCCGGCCGGGTCAGGGCAAGTAGGCGAGTGCATGAGGTTCGCGAGGAGTTGGCGAATGTGGGCAGGTAGCTAGGTAGGGTGGAGAAGGGAAGGAAGAGGGAGTTCCATGGCGGCTGAGCATGGTGGCGACATGGCCGACGGTGGCGAGTCGTGAGATCGCGCTACCTGGGCTCAATCAGACGGCACAATCGCGAGCACCAAGTGCCGGAGAGCGAGGCGGAGCTGCTGGTGCTTGATTGCTGGCCGAGGTGGAGGAGGGGCGGCGAATTCGCCCGGCGGTTGCGGGAATGGCGCGGTGGCCGTGGCGAGGGAGAGAGAGCGAGCTCGGCGCGGGCGGAGAAGAGAGGCAACGCGGGAGAGTGAAGGCGAGCGTAGCGGCTTCAGCAAATGTAGGCGGGCGCGTGGGAGCGGACGCAGGCCGGCTGCGACGCGCGGCGACGTCGACAGCGCATGGCCGCCACGCGGCGGGCGTGCTCTGCCGCTGGTCGGGACGTGGCGCGGCGCGTCAGCGAGCGGGCGAGCACGGAGGCAGGCCAGGCGCAGCGCTGGGCTGGGCTAGGCCAAGGCAAGGCGCACGGCGTGGCAGGCTTGCTGGGCCGGCTTCGGTCGTGGGCCGGAAACGAGGCGGCGGCCCGCGAAATGAGAAAAGCCTTTTTCAATTTATATTTTCAAGAAATTTTTAAATACCAGCTTTCAAATATCATTTTGAGCAAGAAAATGACATCTTTTGAAAATGTACCAAAAATGAAAATTGATTAGAATGTAATTCTCTACAACTTTGCTTTTATGACCAAAGCCAAATTCTTGATAGATTTTGAATTCTAAAATTAAAGTCAATTTTAACTCAAAACCCTAATTTTGGAGAATTATTTTTAAAAGCAAAATTTGGCAATAATTTAAATACAAACCTTGCTCCAAAAATTGTGCTAAACAATTCTAGATGATTCACAATCATAACCAAACAAGTTCTACTAACCTAGCAAGCATAATCAGGGCAAAACCACTCTAAACAAGGGTATGCAACATTTACGTTTCACGAACATGTTTCGTATGTTTCGAAGCAGTGTTTCAGTTGTTATTTACATGATTAGGCATGTATGATTAGGATGCTTGATGATGCATGATATGCATGATTTGCAGTGCCTAAATGCTGGCATAACACCGGGGTGTTACACCGACCACGCTCGGACCATCCAGTTTCCTCCACGGGATCATCCCAAGTAGTTCTTGGATCTGTTCTAGGTGCTCGGGCTTTTCTGACCAGCTGTTCTTCTTCTCCAGAATGAACCCCACGTCGCACAGTGTGATCGTGTTCGGCTCTTCGTGGATGTATAACCACTTCTTGTACCAGTCGTCCAGCGACGTGTTCCAAGGGCAGTGCAAGTACTGGGCCTTCATCCCATCACATAGATTGAGGTACACACCTCCAGCTATCTTCGAGCCACCGCTTCCTTTCTTCCGCAGACAGAAGAGATGGCGAAAGAAGTCGAAATGGGGCTGGAAGCCACCATATGCTTCGCAAAGATGAATGAAGGTGGATACAAGAAGAATCGAGTTGGGATGCAGATTGCAAATCCCAATCTCGTAATACAAACAGAGCCACTGAAGGAAAGGGTGCACTGGAATCCCAAAACCCCGCTTGAAGAAATCTTTGAAAACCACAATCTCACCTGGTTGTGGATCAGGGTACCCCTCGCCTTCCGGCGCGTGCCATCCTACGAGTTCCTTGTTGTGGAGTACTCCCATGATGACGAGGTCTTCGATGGTCTGCTCGTTGCTTCTTGACTTCCACCACTCCTTCGCCATGACTCCAGCTTTCTTCTGGGCGTCACTCTTCGCCATGAATCCGCCCTTGCTGATGAAGGTGGATACGGTGGAGGGGTGATTGGTGATGATTTCGGAGGTATTAGGGTTGGCAAGAGGAAGAAGAAGGCTGCGACGGCGAATGGTAATGGGGTTCGGTAAAAAGTAACTTACCAATTCTATATTATAAATAACCAAGAGTTCTGCCATTTCGCCTATCCGAGATTCTTAGGAGACATGCGCACGCGTCGTAGACGGTTGTTTTCACAACCTCGAGATCTATGCCAATATATGTGCCTCTTCATTATCAGTGTATGCGCCTCTTCGTTGCCAGTGTGAGAGGGCCCACACCGACGCACCTCCATACAGGTGCCAAGTGACTGTTTGCTTGAAAGGACAAGAGGGCAGTATGACATGCTATACCCGTCTATTTTTTGTGACCCGACGTGTCAGATTGGACTTGACAG
This sequence comes from Miscanthus floridulus, assembly GCF_019320115.1. Lineage (NCBI taxonomy): Eukaryota > Viridiplantae > Streptophyta > Magnoliopsida > Poales > Poaceae > Miscanthus > Miscanthus floridulus. The sequence continues at coordinate 16,823,332 of NC_089594.1, read as the reverse complement.
AGTAAGAAGATAAATAAATACACCAAATAATAGTACAAGTGGCGTTCGTTTCTTCGCCGCATGTCTCGTGCTCAAGGACTGCCCAGACCACTGTCGTGCTCGGGGACTGCCCAGACCACTACCGTGCTTGGGGACTGCCCAGACCACTACCGTGCTCGGGGACTGTCCAGACCACTGTCGTGCTCGGGGACTGCTCCGACCACTACCATGCTCGGGGACTGTTCTGAACAATGCTCGGCGACTGCTCTCCTCGGCTACATGTGATGTGTACTCACATACAGTTGAGAGGCATTTATTTGGACCTTGCTACAAGGCTTATACTTCGCCTTCCAGCAAGCCCGGGGACTACATCGATACGATGTACCTGCCGGTGCATCTCGTATTGATTGTACGACGATTGGATTCTTAACTTCAGTAGAAATTCTTTTTAGACCCTGGCACCACGTGCCTGCGTCACCTACTACCAGGCTCGGGGACTAAGTGGGCACACTTCACCTTACGGTGAATGTGTTTATTTAATCGACCCCTACGCTTTGACTGATTGTCAGGATTACTACTGTACAAGGGTCACTTACATTTCTTATCGGAAATACAAGTGGGCACACTTGATAAGGAAAGAAATCTTTTTTCTTTTTTCTTTAAGAGCACCATGCATTCTTCGGACAACCGGAATCTTCGGCTATAATCGTGGTCTACTGCTCTCTGTTCTGATCAGAATGCTGGCGCATTTGATTGGTCAATGTTTCAATCAGTTGAAGACGACATGAAGACGGATTGCATTAGTCGAAGGAGATCAAATGGCGTGTCGCAGCATAATACATGGTGCTCGGGGACTAGCTGTGGGGGTATTAACCCCTATACCCTTACGGCTAGGCTTGGGCCGGCCCGGATCAGGGGGTCCGGTCCACTAGAAGACGACGCGCGGCCCAGTCAACCTGTTCGGAATCCCGCGCAATGAATCAAGACAGATTTGGAGATCAAGCAAGATCCTGATCGGTTAGAATAGGAGTTCTTATCCGGCCACCTATGACAATTGTAACTGGCTAGGATTAGTTTCTAGATCTGTAACCCTGCCCCCCGGACTATATAAGGCGGGCAGGGGACCCCTCTAAAAAACCTCTCATTGACATACAACAATACAATCAGACGCATGACGTAGGTATTACGCTTTCGCGGCGGCCGAACTTGGATAAAACCTCGTGTCTGTCTTGCGTCACCGTCTTGTTTGTGGCTTGCGCATCTGTCTGCCGACAATCTACTACCTTGGGCATACCCCTAGGTAGACTGCCGACCATATTTCGTCGACAATGAGCAACTTAAAAGTACCAAATATATATGATATGTCAGGTTAACTGAACCTGATGGACAAACTGGAAGCAAAGGTGGTTAAATAAGCAATTGTGTTCCATCTTAAGAATTATATGATTACAATGGCAAGTGAATGATCAGTAGAGAGGGAATCAATGAACATAGCGTGTTCATGAATCCTGATGTAATTGTGAGTTCAAATGTTGATGTGTTTGATAGCACAGGTTACTACTGTTAAACTTTGGCTAGTCGGTGTTGATACATCTAGTTACTAGTAACATAAACTTATTATGTACCTATGCACCAAATGTTTTTTTCTCAACTAAAATGGATATAGGTTCTGGTGTTTGTACTTTTGGAATCTTATATAGGTAGTAGGTGGTTCAACTATGCATAAGTCCCTTTCTTGATTAATCTATATCCATTTCCTTGTTTTAACGCTTGAAAGTTGAACCACCGGATGAAGTTTGTGTAATTTGATAATCTTCACTGAGGTTTACACAGGCTTCCTCAATCTTCTCTATGTCGGAAAGACTCTTGTTTTATGTTTGTTTTCTCAAGCTATTAGGTTCTAGAGATTAATTGATAATTAACATCTTCCCCATGTTTCAACCCTTTGACATTGACATTCCTTACAGTGAACATGAAGATGAAGATACAACTTTCCTTACAGTGAACATTCTGAATTTTTGGATCACATTATTAAACATGTTGCGGTTAACTGCCGGTTGCTGCAAAATCTTCCAAGCGAGTCCTAACTACCAGGGCGAATAATTCCTGAGCTGGTGTGGTGGCGGAGCACAAGGCCGTGTCCGACCGAGCGGTGCAGTGGACGACGGGACGAGTTGAAGACTTTGAAGTTCTGTTGATACATGTTTCCTATTGAAACATTATATTGCACTCACAAGTTTGGGCACTCACATGTCATCAACTCATTATGCTACAAGCCAATACACCAAGTTCATTCCAAGTTCAAAGAGGGGGAAAGGAGCATGTTGGTTAAGGCTTCACCTACATGTTTCAGACAAAGCGCACAGGCACAGCATATAAATATATAAAAGCCCTTCGTTCTTGCTTAGCTTTAATTAGTTTTGACAATCATGAAAATCGATTTGTTCACATGTACACAGATAGCAACAGACATTCTAACTCATTCCAGCAAGCAATTTGTTTACAGTGAACATGTTAACATAGCAGCAGAATGCCACCACTATCACACTGAATCTGCACTTGGGAAAGAGGAATCAGTCAGAATTAAAAAATACAGCAGGCGCCATATCACCCGAATCAGTCAGAATTAAAAATACAGCAGGGGCCATATCACCCAGAGAAATAATAACAATTTGTTAACAGCTTCTAAATTTTGCAGCTACAGGATAACAATACCAAATATCCATTCCATGTATTTAACTCCAACTTCATTCTGCAAGGCAGCAACATCTTTCTGCTTCATTGAGAGCCATCAAGTCAATTAGCATCAGAATCACAGCAGCAGCAAGTGGACCTGTAAGCCTAAAATATTACCAAGGCAAATAAGTTCAACATATTATCCTCTTTGTAGCTTTATAACCAAGCACAGGCTTGCTGTTGACCCATAGGACTCCGAGGCGACAATCACAAGGGCACAAATCAGCCACCATGAAATCACATTTTCAAGGTACAAAACTGGGAAAACAGAAGGCTACAAATAAACGATAGGGCACATTACTTGCAAGTTGCAGGACAAATTATGATCCAATTGTTCAACAAAGTTTAAACAAAAGAATATGCATCTGACAACCTAGCATAATAAATTTGTTAACTTTTCCATTTCACAATCAGCTAATAATGTATGGATGGCAACTAAGTGGGACAAATGGTGGTAAACATTGGGACCTGCTCACCCCACAGCCACTGTTGTTGCCATCAGGGCAGCGTATTACTCCAAAACACATGACACTTCAACAAGCTGTGTTCAAGCAGGTAAACAGAACATATATAACCAGGATAATATGGAGAATGTACATTTCCCATTCTTAATGATCAGCTATAAACATGTATGGCTACTAGCTGACAAAGTGAAAAAATGGAGTAAATGTTGGGACATGTTCATCCCACAGGCACAGCATAAAAGCCATAGGGGCAACTTAAAAGTCCCAAATATATGAAATGTCAGGATAAACTTAAAGCCTAATGGACAAGTTAGAAGCAAAGGTGGTTAAATAAGCAATTTTGTGTTCCATCTTAAGAATCACAAAAACTGCAGCAAGCAAATGATCAGTACAGATTGAATCATGGCACATAAAACTATGTATGAAAATTTCCGATCCTTATCTTAATGATTAGCGGAAAACATAATATCAGCTCACAGTGAATATGGTATCATCCCACAGGCACTATGCAATTGCCAGTGGGGTAGACGTAAAGTCCCAAACATAAGTTCTACATTGTACCCAAAACTTCCACCTCGCTAATCCAAAATTGAGGATGGAGCTCAATACCATATTAATGCCAGCCGCTAAATCAACACTGGACCAAAGGTGGTTCATCATATGATCCTCATGACCACAAAACATGCATAATCATGTCAACTTGTCAAGCAAGGCCGAGTTCCTTTAGGGCCTGTTTAGATCCATAACTAATAGCTCAAAATGAACTACCTAGCTAATTAAAGGTTAGCTAAGTACCAGGCTAAACACCACTAACAATTAGACAGAGAATACAAACAGGACCAAACTAATAGATTAGCTAATAGCCTTACCAACAAAAAGCTATTAGCTGCTTTTCTATGCTAGCTAACAGACACCTGAATTGATTGATTGGCAGTGTAGCACCTAATATGAGCAAAGGCAGCCAAACATCATACATCATACATTGAGCAAATTCATCGCGATACACATGGCCACAAGTGCATTCTAAATGTTTAACCATGAGGATAACCATCAATGCAACAGTATGAATTAATTTCAGATGTGCAGAGGATTGCAACAGGTGGTAGAAGCTAATCTTATTAAGCAAGTGCAATAACTATTGATGCTGGTAGACAAATTTAATGATATGCAGACGTTTACATCAGTAAAATCTTTATGCAAACGTAGCTTAACATCCACCATCTCACAGTAGTACAGCAGAACGCAACAAAGCAACCAGAACATAAGATTGACTCATTACGAACCAGAACATAAGATTCGCTCATCGCGAACAAGGATCCAAAGGCACCCCCAATAACAGAGCCGACTAAAACGAACAAGGATCCAATCATCCAAGGCCACCCGCAATAACAGAATCGACTAAACCGAGGAAAAGTACAAGGCAAATATCACATCACTTTTGCCAATGACGCGAAGGTGATATAGAATCAGACCCCACTAATAAAACGATTAAGCACAAACAGAAGACAGAAGCCATTCAAGAGACAAAAAAAATATTTTTAAATAAAAATACTTCTAACTTTTCGAAAAAGAACAGATCAAAGGAAAGCAGAACATCACGAATTGTTTTGTGTTTTGGAGTGAACCCGCGCGGCCATCATCGCGCGCGCTCCGACCGCGGGTAGTCGTCATCGCTCGTCGCCGGCAGCAACCACGGGTGCCCGGGCCGCCTCTTTCCGACGTACCGCGCCACCAACCCACTAACCCTTGCAGGTCGGCGAGGGCAACACGGCCACGGGGAGGCGACTCCGGCCGCCGCGGCGCCGCCGGACGGCGCGCTCGGATAAGATCAAGTAGTGTTCGTGAGGGCCGAAACCCTAGCTTCTTCGTCCTCCCCCCTTGGCCTTTTATCAGAACGAAAACTTGGGCCTCACAAGTCACCAGTTTCCCTTCCAAGGCCCAACCCAACAAGTCCTCACCATATAATGGGCCCCCAAGAACTACACAGGCCCAGACACCATAAACTAAACCCTTCGGCCCCACATGTCATTCTCCGAGCGGCGGCGATCCCACAAAACCCTAACGCTTCTAATCCAAGCTATAAAAGCGTTCCCCTCCTTTCGCTCCCCCTAATCCGCCGCCACCTCCCCGAGCCGCCGCAGCCCTAGCGCGCCGCCGCTGCGATCCCCGCAACCATGGCTACCGTGCTGCAGCGCCCGGCCGCGGGCACGGTCCAGTGCTTCGGCCGCAAGAAGACGGCCGTGGCCGTGGCCTACACCAAGCCGGGGCGCGGGCTGATCAAGGTGAACGGCGTCCCGATCGAGCTCATCCGGCCGGAGATGCTCCGCCTCAAGGCCTTCGAACCCATCCTGCTGGCGGGGCGGTCCAGGTTCAAGGACATCGACATGCGGATCCGCGTCCGCGGCGGCGGGAAGACGTCGCAGATCTACGCCATCCGCCAGGCCGTCGCCAAGGGGCTCGTCGCGTACTACCAGAAGTACGTCGACGAGGCCGCCAAGAAGGAGGTCAAGGACATCTTCGCACGCTACGACCGCACCCTCCTCGTCGCCGACCCCAGGCGCTGCGAGCCCAAGAAGTTCGGTGGTCGCGGCGCCCGCGCCAGGTTCCAGAAGTCCTACCGTTGAGCGCTTGCTTGCCCGCGCTTGCCGGACCGTTGCCTGTGTTGTCCCAACATGCCACCTCGCTGCCTATGATCTATATTAGATGCTGTGTTACCTTCATCTTTAGACTTTTTAAGCCTTGGCAAAAACGTTTTTGACATTGTGATATGAAATGTGAGAAATTTTGAAGACTACCTCTGAAGTTTTGTTTTGCTTGTTACATGTGTTAAGGAATTTATAATATATTTATCATAAATTTATGTTATGTACTGGTTGCCTTTCAGTTTTGCAGCATGCATTCTTGTTCTTATGCTCATTTGTGCTGATTGGTTGTGTTAATGTTTAGCTGACTTGATTAGACGATATGACTTCACATAACTCTGTTGGCATGATTGGCAATTTGTAGGTGTCTCAGGCCTTATTTTTGTTTTGTTTATATTTATGCTATTTAAGGGCAAGAGTAGTGTTTAAAGTTTACTTGGATTCTTATCTAATTCATGTGTTATTTATGGATGGACAGCATGATTGGTGTGGTTTGCTTGTTTGTCTTCATATTTGCTAGATGAGTGATTCTTAGTTTAAGTGATGTTTGGATCATGTTGGATATAGGTAGGAAATGTTAATCCTTCACACACTAGTCCATCTGGTATTAACTGTTTAGGAATCTGTATCGATGGAGCCTTAGTTTGTACTCCTGCGGCCCATGTGAAGTTACACCGAAAATTTACAGTAAAGAAATCATAAAGTATCAATGCTTGATTTGCCAAATGGTTTCATTTTGATTATATGATGCCTTTTAACAAATTTGTACTCCTGCGGCCCATGTGAAGTTACACTGAAAATGGATAGTAAAGAAATCGTAAAGTATCAATGTTTTGATTTGCCAAATGGTTTCATTTTGATTAGATGATGCCTTTTAACAAATGCCCTTCTGTTATGAATGTGGCATGTAATGTAATGCATTTTGAATTGCCAAATGGTTACATTCTGATTGGTCAGGCATCTTTCCTTTGTTTGATTGATTTGCTCTATTGTGACACAATTCATATCTGTTGATGTGTTGATGTGTTTAGGATTTTGGTGTATCACATATGATTAGGATTTTGTTGTATCATATATGATACGATAAAAAATGTGTGAGGCTTTATTTGTAACATATTCATCGAACCATGTTGCTGAGATAGGGAAAATGGCTGCAAGCCTGTATGTAATTTATCTTTTGCTAGACTAAATAGTGGACATGGAATTGTGTCTATTTAATCCTGTTTCATTGGATTTATTGATTGCCTGCATTGCCTAGTGATGCTCTTGCTGGTGGATCGGTTCTTGCATGTGGGTGATTGAGCATTTTGATTCAATTCTAGCCTTTTGTAACTTTTGTAGTTTGAAATGCCCAATGCTTGGTTTATGTGTTATCTGATAGCTCATTCTGCTAGTTGGAGCTAAAGCTGGCTTATATTAACACAAAAATGAAGGCATCATCTTGAGCTGTAATTCATTCCTGAGTGAGTTGCATCATGTTGAGCTGTAATTCAGTCCTGAATGAGTTGGACCATGTTGAGCTGTAATTTATTCCTGAATGAGTTTATTTTGTGGATATACTGTGATTCTAAGCCTGCAATGCTAATATAATGTGTGAAACCTAATTCATTCTGATTGTCTGCAAAGTGTTCCCGTCACATGCATTTGCACTGGACTCCTGTGTACGGGCTTATTTCTGAGTTACTGGTGGAGAGATTTGACGAAGCTGATGCATCATGTGAGCTTCGTCATTTCTGTATGGCAGAGAAGATGCTTAGAGAACTATCTTTCGAGATTTAATTCCAATTCATTCATGCAGACGGCAACTGAGATTGATTCCGAGAAAAATAGTTCCATTTACACCCAAACAGGAAGATTTCCATTTACACCCAAACAAGAAGATTGAATCTGATTTCTAAAATGAGTAGTATATACTTCAAAAGGAAACGTAAGACTGAATCCAGACGGCTGTGGTGCGGGCCGGGGCCCCGGTATGGCCGACCTCCCCAGCGTCGGGCACACTGCCTCCACCACGGCAGCCGGCAGGTCGTCGACTGCCGACACCTCACCTCAGCGAGTTCGTCGGACCATGCCTGCGTTGGGGTGTACTTTTTTTTTGAGAGAGAGAACAGGAGGGATCGAAGTCCGATCCCTACCGGAAAAAATTAAAGCGAAGAACAAAGTTTCAGGAGACAGGTCGAGAGCAGCAGTAAAAGAGAATTAAAATACAAAAAAAGAAACAAAGAAAATGGGACAGATTACACAAGCTGCTCTAGCCATAAGGAAATGAAAGGAAGATATTTTTTCTTCGCGCAAAGAATAACCAAGCCGAAGTTCTCTTTGAACAGAAACTTGGAGCGCTCTAAGGAGGCAGCTTCACCTCTAAAGATGAGATTATTCCTGACAGTCCAGATACTCCAACATTATCTCCATGAAGGAGCCTCCCAACTAAGATTCAGTGAACTTGAAACAATCACCCCAATGTAATTCCGGCAGGATCTAGCAAACCTGCATTTCAAAAATAGATGCTCCACAGTCTCCTCACAAGACTCATCACAGAGAACACAGTCAAAAGATTGGAGTTGCATATTCTTCCTTTTTAGAATATTCCTTGTACTTAACCTATCTTGAACCAAAAGCCAAAAGAAGACTTTATGTTTGTGTTGACAGCAAGATTTCCAAATATACTTAAAAATTAGATGAACATTGCAGGTTCCCATTAAGTGTTTGTAGGCTTTTGAAGAAGAATAAGCATTAGAACCCCAGATGTAGTTCCAGACATCACTGTCTTCAGTTTCTGGCAAATTCTGAATGATAGACTCCAGCAGTGCCCACTAATCAAAGGCTTGAACAGAGAGAGGTAAGCTAAAGAGGGAAGCCAAATCCATCTGAGCTCTGGCCTGAACAAAAGAGATATTTGGCTTCTTGGCAAAGGAGTGCAGCTCTAGAAATTCCAGCTTTGGAACATTTCCTGTCCACAAATCATCCCAAAGTAGACAGCTATTCCCACTTGCAACATTAACTGAAGCCATACCTTTGAATTTGTCCAGCACCTTCAAGAGATCTCTCCACCAAAAGGATCCCTTTCTAATATGATTGGGTAGTCTGCCATTGGAGTAGTATTTCTCCCAAACCAAGTGCACCCATGGAATATCCATTTTGTTAAAGAATTTATGTAGGTTCTTGATTAATAAAGCATCATTTTGTGTCATGATATCAAGAACTCCCAGACCTCCAAGCTCCTTAGGTTTAGTGACTAAGGTCCAAGCAGCTTTGGAATTCACTCTGTTATTACCGTCATTACCTCTCCAAAGGCAGCTTTTCCTATATTTATCAATCTGCTCTATCACAGTGCCTTGCAGTGCAAAGGTGCACATGAAAAAGGTAGGAAGAGCAGTGAAAACAAAATTTGTGATCTAAAGCCTCCCATCATGAGAAAGGAAAAGGGAGTTGCTAACCAGTCTTTTTTCACATCTTGAGATTAGGGGCAGGTAGTCATCAATCCTTGGCTTGGTGGAGCCCAATGGCAAGCCAAGATAGGTAAAAGGCAGACTTCCAGTAGAACATCCAAAGGTGAGGGCAAAGATGCTTTAGCTTCTCAAGGCTTGTATTTATAGGGACCATTATTGACTTCTAAAAGTTAACTTTTAACCCAGTTGAAAGAGCAAAGGAATTGAGAAGAGCCTTCAAGACAAAGATCTGCCTGCCACAACCTTCGAGAATTATTAATGTGTCATCTGCATATTGCAATATAGGTAAATCTGATGTATACTGCAGAGGAACTGGCAACTTGAGAAGACCCTGTTCTTTAGCTCTGTTAATTATAGACTGGAGTAGATCTGCAGCCAGCACAAATAACAATGGGGAAAGAGGATCTCCTTGCCTCACACCCCTTTTGCAATGAAACACTTTACCAGGCACCCCATTTAACAGGACAACAGAGGTACCAGAACTGAAAATCAGTCTCATCCATTCAATCCATTTATCCCCAAATCCCTTTGCCTCTATGATCTGAATGATAGCTTCATGCTCAATCTTATCGAAGGCTTTCTCAAAATCTAACTTGAGAATAACCAATTCCTTCTTGGACTTATGACATAAATGGAGGTACTCGAAAGACCAGGCCAGACAATCCTGGATGGACCTGGTCTTTATAAAACCATATTGATTTTTGTGGACTAAGCTGGTTATGTGAGGTTGGAATCTATTAGCCAACAGCTTGGTGATGATTTTGACAGAGGAATTTAGGAGGGGAAATGGGTCTAATGTCATTTACAGAAATGTTCCCATCGACTTTGGGGATCAGGGTGATGAAAGAACTGTTAATGCTTCTAAGACAGAGATTACCCTAATAGAAATCCATGCAGAGCTTGTAGAAGTCATGCTTAATGATTCTCCAACACTTTTTGATAAAATTGTTATTAAACCCATTAGGCCCAGGAGATTTATCTGAGGGCAGGGCTTGAACAATGCTGACAATGTCCTAATTGGTAAAGGGCTGCACTAATGAGTGAAGATTAGGACCAGGGCCAAAGAGAGAAGGGAGGTCAAAGAACATTTCATGGAATTCTGTGGCACCAAGCCTATCTTTGAAACTTTTCCAGAGAATGTCGGCCTTCGGATGATGATCTTGAACAAGGTTGCCAGTGGGATCTTGAAGAGAAGTAATTAGATTCTTTCTATGCTTTATAGAGGCATTGGCATGAAAGAAACTAGTGTTCTCATCACCTAATTTGATCCATTTAATAGCACCTCTTTGCTTCCAATATATCCTCTGTTGATGCTGGAGATTGACCAATTTATCACAAAGAAGCTTCTAAAAGTTCCATTCCATAATTGTAAGATCCCTCCATTCCTCCAACAACTCAAGAAAAGAAAGAACCAGCTTGACAGAAGAGATTAGAGCTTTCAGGTTGGAGAGTTGCTTCTGCCAAGATCTTAAAGTACCTCTCAGACTCTTAAATTTGGCTGTCAAAATTTTTGCTTGATCTTGGATGTTTGGAGAAGTAGACCAGCACTGCTCAACCAGTGGTAAGAACCCATCATGCAACATCCAACAGTTTTCAAATCTAAAGATTTTACCTCTGAGAATTTATGTCCTCACTTCAATAATACAGGGCCATTGATCATACACTTCCAGAGTATTACGCCTTGGGGTGTACTTGCTTGCGGGACCCACCTAAGCCTCCAGAGTCTGACGCCATGTTCGCTTGAACTGCTTAACAGTCACAGTCATGGTACATTATTTTTCTCTCACAATAAAACAGCATCAGCCGGCTTATCAGCCGCAAAAACCATCAACCGAGCAAGGCGTGTCAGTTGGTCGTTTCAGTACTCTTGCTTCTGTCCATAGAGGTGCCAGATATACTTTGATCCAACGCACACCTGTTAAGCCGGGAACTCTCTTCAAGACGAAATGACGAATGGAGTATACAAGGTTCTTCAAAGCTCTGCTCTTTTAATTGTTAGTAGACATGAAAGTGGCGATGCGTCTCTTATCATTCGGGTTGGTCTCTGACATTTGTCGCAGGTCGCATCTGGTCCTCAGATTTAACGAAGGTAGTCGTGATGTCAGTTTTTTGAGTTCAGTAAAGCTCATTTATATCTTCAACTCAAAGATATCAAATCCTTAAAGACAATAGGGCCTTGTTTAGATCACCTCCAAATTCCAAGTTTTTTCACTCTCTCTCTATCACATCAATTTTTGGACGCATGCATGGAGTATTAAATGTAGGTAAAAAAAATAACTAATTACACAATTTAGTTGTAAATCACGAGATGGATCTTTTGAGCCTAGTTAGTCCATGATCAGACAAAGTTTGTGAAATACAAACGAAACATGCTACAATATCTAGGTTGCAAAAATTTATGATCTAAACCAGGCCTAGATCAATATTATTAAATATCGAGAGAAGCACCTGTTGTACTATTGCAGTGTGACAAGAAGGATCCTCGATATCTTTACAGTGGCCATTTGTCTCTTGTGGCTCAGTGCCCTCGTTGGATTCGTCACTTAGGCTGTCCGCACCGCAGAGCGGTAAAAGCGTCTGCAAACGCGCGCGCGTCTCGACAGCTGCACCGCAGCCCTGCAAACGTGCCTGCAAACGCTGTCGCGCGTTCCGGCAGCACAGCGCACCGCTGCAGGCAGCGGTCAGTCCGTACAGCGCTAAACACTGTAGCAAGAGAAAGAAAGAGAGTTAGGGAGAGAGAAAAGGGGAGTGAGGGAAATAAAATAGGAAATAGTGGGTATAGAGTATGGGATAGAGATAATACGGGTGCGGAGAAATGAATATAGAGTAGAGAATCTCGATGACTAGAATAAAATATTTTTTTTAGAGATGGAAATAGAGGTCGACGAGTACGGATAGCCTTATGTTTGCATTAACAATTTTATGATGTCCTTTTTCCTATATAAGCTCGCCAATGTGTACCTTTACCAATGAGCTCATTGTAACTTGTGAGAGCCATTACCTTGACTCTCTTGTCGTAACTTCGGAGCTATACAAGTTAGTTCTTGGGATGGGAGCTTCCAAATGTTTGTATTTGGTTTTATTGTTTAATATTTACGAGTTTTTATAGAAAAAAAACGTCCTTCTCCATCTTGATTCCAGACACAGCCATGCGGTGCATCAGGTATTTCCGACCCGTGCTCCTGCCGACAACGAGCTCGGCCATCGAACGGACACGTTGCTAAATACCGGGCCCGGCCTGCGTTCCCTCCAACAGGAGGGCCCGGCCGCTTCCCTCCTCGCCTCGCCGAGACGACGAGATCCATCGCCACCATCAGAATCGCAGACCAGACCAGGTGATCCACGGCGGTGGTGGCGATGGCGACCCGCTACTGGATCGTCTCTCTCCCCGTGCAGACTCCCGGCGCCACCGCGACCTCGCTCTGGTCGAGCCTGCAGGACGGCATCTCCCGCCACTCCTTCGACACCCCGCTGTACCGGGTAATCCTGTCGCTTTCCCTCCCTCCTTCACTCCCCTCCCTCGCCGGAAACGAATCATCTAGAATACACACCTCGCCTCGCCTGACCTGACCTGACCTGACCTCCTCCCGCTCTGGCCGCGCAGTTCAACGTCCCGGACCTCCGCGTCGGCACGCTCGATTCCCTCCTCGCGCTCAGCGACGACCTCGTCAAGGTATGTATGCTTGGGCCGCCCAGCCCCTTCGATTGCATCTCCCCTCTCTTCTATAGTTCGCTGCTGCCCCGAGCATTAGACTAGTTCCATGGCACTCTGCCTCACTTGCCCTCCCTCGCCTTCGCCAGTCCAACGTGTTCGTCGAGGGCGTGTCGCACAAGATCCGGAGGCAGATCGAGGACCTCGAGCGCGCCGGAGGCGTCGACAGCGGGGCCCTCACCGTCGATGGCGTCCCCGTCGACACCTACCTCACCAGGTCAGGTCTGCTGCTACCTGCCTACTGTCCTGTCCTGTCCTGTCCTGTCTGTCCAGCCCGCCGATCGGATTCGGATGGGTGGTTTGTTTGTTGCCCCAACGTGTGTGTGGCTCAAAAGCTAGCTTGTTTGTTTGGGTTGTGCTTGTGCGTGCGTGCAGGTTCGTGTGGGACGAGGGCAAGTACCCCACAATGTCGCCGCTCAAGGAGATCGTCGGCAGCATCCAGTCGCAGGTCGCCAAGATCGAGGATGACATGAAGGTTGGTTTGTTTCTAGTAATACAACTCTGATGCTGAGTCAGAATGTTCTGTAAAGATCCACCAATATTAACCTCACATAATGATCAGACTTGTGCGCACCACTTCACTGCATCTGTTTAGCATGCTATTGGATACAGACTAAGGTTGCTTTTTATAATTCACCGCGGACTTCTGTAGTTTTATATATCTAGATTTAATTAAAAGGAGCCCTGTGCTGTTACTGGAGCATTCTGTGGTTTCATGTGTTTTTTTGTTTCCCATAATACGGAGTAGGTGCCTAAATGATGCATCGCTAGTTACTCGACCATTAACTCTACTTCTCCTTTTACTAGCATTCAGTCGACACACTCCTATTCAAACTTACAGATCACAACTACTGTCCAAAGTAATGAGAAATTGATGCCAGATTTTCTCAGGATAAAGCAAACCCATGTATAACTTACCCCTTGAATATCTATCTGCCTGTGATTAGTCCTTCCCATCTCTATCTACGATTCTTATTTTTCCCTGCTCATTATCAGCTGTATTCCCACATGGGGTTTGGTCTCAAGTTATGACCTTCATTTCATTGTGGTATTACACGATGATGGTTTTTGTAATATTGTTGGCTGGAAACTGAATTTACAATGACTAAAAAATATTCTATTTTCTAGGTTCGAGCAGCGGAATATAACAATGTAAGGAGCCAGCTTAGTGCAATCAACAGAAAGCAAAGTGGGAGGTATTGCCATACTTTTATCACTAGCTTTTTGGAGGATTTATATATATATATATATATATATATATATATATATATATATATATATATATATATATATATATATATATATATATGCTTATGTTAGCTGTGATCCCAACCATTATTCAATTCCTTTGTTGTTTTAAGTAATGCAAATGGGAAAGCAGAGTGAGGTAAACTGTTTCTTGTTATGCACTGATTAATTTGCCTTTTCTTCTGTGACAGCGTAGCAGTTCGTGATCTTTCCAATCTGGTAAAACCAGAGGACATGATCAGCTCAGAGCATCTAGTAACACTTCTTGCTATTGTTCCAAAGTACTCCCAAAAAGAATGGTTGTCAAGCTATGAGTCACTCGACACATTTGTGGTAATGTTAATTTTCTGTTGTGCTTCATTTATGATGATTTTCAGCCTGTTTTATAACCTCCTAAATTGGCAAGTTTTCCTTCAAACTTTCATTTAAAATAGGAATTGAATACTGTTTTAATCTGCCCTTAGGAGGATCTTACTTTCATAAAAAAGCTGTCAAGTTGCTCTAAACTGTATCCCTTATTTCATTGTGTATATTCATATTTAGTATTCAGCACCCCTTTCATTCTGAGCTGAACATGATTTTATAGGTACCCAGGTCATCTAAACAGCTCTATGAAGACAATGAGTATGCCCTCTACACTGTAACACTTTTTGCTAAGGTTGTTGACAACTTTAAGGTTCATGCTCGCGAGAAGGGTTTTCAGGTAAGGTTTCCTTAAACGCCTTATGCTTTTTAACATTAATCTGGCAACCCATCTTTAGTCTTTTGTCATTCACTAAGTTTTAGGTGTCCCAGCATAGCAGGTCCCAAGCCCTGGTAAAGGAGGAGGGTTGTGTTAGGCGTGGCGAGCCAATGTAAAAACTTAGCCACTTAAATGGAGATGAAACCCGAAAGAAAATCGTTGGGGCGTAACCCTCTTAGCGACGCGCCATATCGGAACCCGGGTATGGTGTTAAATGGGCAAGGGCCGGGTCGTCACCCCCGTGACGCGCCGTGTCGTGATCTGGGCATGGTGTCAAGTAACCAAGGATCGGGTCGTCGCTTCCTTAGTGGCGCGCTACATCGGCGCCCGGGTGTAGTGAAAAATGAGCAAGGGTCTTCGCATCAGAGTCGACGAGTGCGAAGGGTAAGGAAGCTAGTCGAACCAACTAGGATCCGTTTAGGTAGTTGGAATGTAGGGTCACTTACAGGTAAGTTAAGAGAATTAGTTGATACCGCGACTAGGAGACGTGTAAATATATTATGCGTTCAAGAGACTAAATGGAAGGGTCAGAAGGCGAAAGAGGTGGACAATACAGGTTTCAAGCTTTGGTACACAGGGACAGTCGCGAATAGAAATGGAGTAGGAGTTTTGATTGATAAGAGCCTCAAGAATGGTGTGGTGGGAGTGAGAAGACAAGGAGATAGGATTATCTTAGTCAAGCTTGTCGTTGGTGATATGGTCTTGAACGTAATTAGTGCGTATGCCCCCCAAGTAGGCCTCGACGAGAGTGCTAAGAGACAGTTCTGGAAAGACTTAGATGACCTGGTTAGAGCTATACCTAGTAGTGAGAAGCTTTTTATAGGAGGAGATCTTAATGGGCATGTAGGTACTACAAGCGCAGGTTTCGAGGCAGTTCATGGAGGTTTTGGGTATGGTAGTAGGAATCAGGAGGGGGAGGAAGTTCTGGACTTTGCGGTAGCTTTTGACCTGATGATAACCAACACTTTCTTTAGAAAGAGAGGATCTCATCTAGTGACCTTCAGTAGCGGACAACACTGTAGCCAGATTGACTTTGTCCTCGCAAGAAGAAAGGACAAACGAGCATGCTTGGATTGCAAGGTGATACCAGGGGAGTGTGTTGTTTCTCAACATAAGCTTTTGGTGGCAGATTTTCGTTTTCAGGTGCGTGCCCGTAGGGATAAACAAGCTAAAATTAAAAGAACAAAGTGGTGGAAACTGAAAGGGGAGACGTCAGAGGTATTTAGAGAAAATGGTTATCAAAGAGGGCTCTTGGAAGGAGGAAGACGACATAAACAATATGTGGGACAAGATGGCAACCAACATTTGGAAGGTAGCCTCAGAGGTGTGTGGAGTAACCAAAGGAAGGGGACGCGAGGCTAAAGATACTTGGTGGTGGAACGAGGAAGTCTAAAGGGCTATTAAGGAGAAGAAAGAATGCTATAGACGCTTGTACCAAGACAGGAGTGTGGACAACATAGAGAAGTACAAGGTGGCAAAGAAGACTGCAAAGCGAGCTGTAAGTGTGGCAAAGGGTAGAGCGTACGAGGATCTTTACCAACATTTGAGTACGAAGGAAGGAGAGAATGACATTTATAGGATGGCTAGGGTTCGTGAGAGAAAGACACGGGACTTGAACCAAGTTAAGTGCATTAAGGATGAAAGGGAGCATCTCTTGGTAAAGGAGGATGAGATCCGACATCGATGGCAAGAGTATTTTGACAAATTGTTCAATGGTGAGAATATGGACACAACCTTTCAGTTGGATGACTCTTTTGATGACACCAATAGGCGCTTTGTGCGGAGAATCCAAGAATCTGAGGTCAGAGAGACGTTGAAAAGGATGAAAGGAGGTAAGGCGATGGGACCGGATGGTATCCCAATCGAGGTGTGGAGATGCCTCGGGGACATAGCTGTAGTATGGTTAACCAAGCTGTTCAACCATATTTTTTGATCGAACAAGATGCCTGATGAGTGGAGAAGTATATTGGTACCGATCTACAAGAATAAAGGGGATATTCAAAGTTGTACAAATTACCGAGGAATTAAGTTGATGAGCCATACTATGAAGCTATGGGAGAGAGTTATCGAGCATCGCTTGAGAGCAATAACGCGGGTCTCTATGAACCAATTTGGTTTCATGCCCGGAAGGTCAACCATGGAAGCCATTTTCTTAATAAGACAAGTTATGGAGCGGTATAGGGAGAAGAAGAAGGACATACACATGGTTTTTATTGACTTGGAGAAGGCTTATGATAAAATACCAAGGAATGTTATGTGGTGGGCTTTGGACAAACATAAAGTCCCAACGAAGTACGTCGGGCTCATTAAGGACATGTACAACAATGTTGTGACTAGAGTTCGAACAAGTGATGGAGACATGGATGACTTCCCGATTAGGATAGGACTACATCAAGGGTCAGCTTTGAGCCCTTATTTGTTTGCTTTAGTGATGGATGAGGTCACAAGGGACATACAAGGGGACATCCCTTGGTGTATGCTTTTCGCGGACGATGTAGTGCTAGTTGATGAAAGCCGGACAGGAGTGAATCAGAAACTGGAGTTATGGCGGGAGACTTTGGAGTCCAAAGATTTTAGACTTATTAGAACTAAAACTGAGTATATGAGATGTGACTTCGGCACTACTACTCGGGAGGAGGAAGATGTTAGTTTGGAAGGTCAAGTAGTGCCTAGGAGGGATACCTTTCGATATTTAGGATCAATGCTATAAAGGGACGGGGATATTGATGAAGATGTTAGCCATAGAATCAAAGCAGGGTGGATGAAGTGGCGGCAAGCGTCTGGTGTCCTATGTGACAAAAGGGTACCACAGAAGCTAAAAGGCAAGTTTTATAGGACGACGATTAGACCTGCTATGTTGTATGGTGCAGAATGTTGGCCTACGAAAAGACGACATATTCAACAGCTAAGTGTCGCGGAAATGCGTATGTTGCGTTGGATTTGCGGTCATACAAGAAGGGATCGAGTTCGGAACGATGATATACGTGAGAGATTAGGGGTAGCGCCAATTGAAGAAAAGCTTGTCCAACACCGGTTGAGATGGTTTGGACATGTGCAACGGAGACCTCCAGATGCACCGGTGCGTAGTGGAATCCTAAGTCAGGATAGTAACGTGAAGAGAGGCAGAGGAAGACCGAAGTTGACTTGGGTAGAGGCAATAAAAGGAGACTTGAAAGGATGGAATATACCCAAAGACTTAGCCTTAGATAGGAGTGCTTGGAAGACAGCTATTCACGTGCCTGAACCTTGATGGCTTCTGTTGGGTTTCAACTCTAGCCTACCCCAACTTGTTTGGAACTTAAAGGCTTTGTTGTTGTTGTTGTTGTTGTTCCAGATTCGTGATTTTGAGTATAGTCCTGAAGCACAAGAAAGTAGAAAGCAGGAGATGGAGAAGTTACTGCAAGACCAGGAAGCTATGAGGACCTCGCTTCTGCAATGGTGCTATGCCAGCTACAGCGAGGTACTTAGCCTTTCCCAACATATTCCAGTGGTCCTATGATCCTACCCACAATATCATTTCTTTCCTTACAAATGCAACTGGTTTTGTTTTCCTTGTGAATGTCTGAAACGTTGAATGGGAATTTGATTTTAGACCATATGTTTATATTGAAAGCCATTATGTTAATATTTGGTGTCACTAGACACTGAATGTGTCCTGATTTATGGGTTTAGGTCTATGAAACTCCTATTTTTCATCATACAAAAATGCTCACTACTGGGCCTGTGGCCTTGGCTAGATTTTAGATATTTGCTTGTGCACTTGATTTTTTTAGATGGTTGCTTGAGTAAAATGACCAAATTATTGAGGATCAAATGCTTTGTTGTTGTGGTTATACAATATGCTAATATTTGATTTGGTTTCTTTCTCATGCTTATCTTGCTTGCCTGACAACAACTCCACCTGTGTTTGACTGGATTAAGTCCCTTTTGCCTAAAAGTTCTTTCATAAGGACCTGTTCCCTAAAGGGTTGTAATTATTTTTGTGCAGGTATTCAGTTCCTGGATGCACTTCTGTGCTGTGCGTATCTTTGTAGAGAGCATTCTTAGATATGGTCTGCCACCATCATTCTTGGTAATTTGCTCTGCTGTCTGATTCTTTGTGATGCTCAACTCTATCTTGCATGTCTTGTCTGATTTTTCTATTGCATTAGTCTGCCGTTCTTGCTCCATCTACAAAGGGCGAGAAGCAAGTAAGGAGCATCTTAGAGGAGCTTTGTGGCAATGCCCATAGGTAATTCAGTGTTTGGAGTGTAGTAGTTACGTTATTAAGTCACATCTTATGTCTTGTTTTCCACTAATAAAATGCAACATTTGAATTACAGTATTTATTGGAAAGTCGAAGATGATGTGGCTGTTGCTGGTCTGGGAGGTGAATCAGAGGTCCATCCTTACGTCTCATTCACCGTAAACTTTGTCTAAGTCTAGTGTGTCCCCAATGTCTGTGGCTTGCCAATATTTTGGAGCAACTATTACCTCGAGCAATCAAAACAATCGAATGGTTCTGTATATTACTAGTGATACGCCAATTCTTTCTTTATTTGTCACTTTTATCTTATCATGTAATTTCTATTGGATAGATAAGCCGATCAATAATGTAGCTTTTGAGAGAACTGAAATAGATCGATCACCATGTAATACTTGTTCTCGTAACATTGGGCTATTGTTATTCTAATAAAGCCATGTCAAATAATTCAGATCGTTGGTCACTGAGATTTGGATTTTAACCATCGAGGCTTTCTCTAAATGGCTTCCCAAAGTTTCGAATCATGCGTGTCCAGGTTACCGTGTCCAAGAATTTCAAGAATGATTTTGAATGAAAAAAAAATTCTAGGATTTCTCAAATATTTTAATCAAACCCAAAACGTTAGGATAACCAAAAGCACATATAGGATATATGTTGATGAATACCTAATACAAGGGTTACATGAATCCTTTACTTAGCACCTTCACAGTGTGATTAACCTCAGACTGAATCAGCCAAGGGCTTGGGCTACATCCGGTGGGTGCACTCGTGCATCCCCGTCGAATACCGATCGAAACCCTCGGGGCTTAAGCCTCCATCAGGGGCTCCAATCGAGGAAAGCTGGTCCTTCATAGCTTGGGGGCTCCAACCGAGGAAAGATGGCTCGGGGATAAAGCTTGAGCCTAGGACAAGGCAAACTTTATCTTACTTCCCAAAGTGATGCAGTGAATAATGTTGATCCATCCTCATCTACAAATGTCAGTACGAGCGTGAGAGAAATGATAATGAGACTTCATCGAAATTATGGCACTGTCGTTTGAGCCATATTTTGAGGGGAAGAATTGAGCGTCTCATTAGAGATGAAATACTCCACCCACTAGATTTCTACCCGCTATGTCATGAACTATGTGCGGCTGCTTGCGGATTACAATGGCTCGCTAAATAACCTTCTAGAATATGGGATACTGAGCTGACTGTGGTTGATAGTCAAAACATGACTCCATTGGGGCATTGCATGCTCATGCTGATCACACACCTACAGTGCAAGATTGATGAGAAATCGAGGCTGTATGAGGATGAAGCCCTGCAGAACATATTGTTGATGAATAATCTGCTGTATATTATGCAGAAGGTGAAGGATTCAGAGCTCAAGACATTGCTTGGTGATAACTCGATTCGCATGCGTCGTGGTCAGATTAGACAATACTCGATCTACAGGGTATCTCCGGTCGTCATGGACTAGGGTGTTGCATGCCTGAGAGACGATGGCCTTCCACACACAATGGGTTCATCAAGTGCACTCAAGGGTCAAGGCTGCACTGAAGGATGTCAGTTCTAGACCGCGGCGAATGCTGGCGGCGAGGACTCAGCGAACGAACGGTGAGCTCGAACGCGATGAACACCTGTGAACGCACGCGAGACACTGGACACTGAATATTTGTGCTGCTTGAAAAACAGCTTTTCTAGGTGTTCTTCTTTGCTATTTATTGAGTGAAAACAACGATGCAAAGCATAACAGCCACGGCGCACACGACGCGGAACTTGCGCGTCCATCCCCACGCACCGCGAACGTCGCCCATGGCTGCATGCCAGTGTTCATGGCAAGCTATTCTCGGCCACCACTTCCTATCCGCACGGCAACCACAAGTCGGTGCTCGTGCGTGTGCTGAAACTGAAAGGAAACATGCAAGTGCTAAATATAGATGCTAGGCTTATCTAACAAATCTCCTCCTAAGCGCAACTCACAGAAGCGTTCCCGCGTCAGAGCCTTGGTTGCGATGTCCGCCAGCTGCTCCTCTGTCCTGATGAACTCGATCTTCACCCTGCCATCCTCGACGCACTCTCGAATAAAATGGTACCTGACGTCGATGTGTTTGCTGCGGTCGTGGAAGACAGGGTTGCGACTGAGGGCGATGGCGGACTGGTTGTCGATCTTCAAGTTGGCGGCGTCGGTCTTCTCGCCTCTGAGCTCTGCAATCAGCCGCGCCAACCAAATTCCCTGGCACGCAGCAGTGGTACCGGCCATGTACTCGGCCTCACATGATGAGAGGGCCACCACTTTTTGCTTCTGGGATTGCCAGGTGATCAGATTGTTGCCAAGGAAGAAGAGTACGCCGGTGGTGCTCCTCCGAGTGTCCACGTCCCCTGCTAAGTCGCTGTCGCTGTAACCGATCAGCAGGGACTGCTCCTTCTTCCTCCTCTGGTAATGACAGCCATGATCAAGGGTCCCAGAGATGTATCTGAGGATCCTCTTGACAGCTGCTAAGTGCTCAGTGGTCGGATTCTCCATGAATCGGCTCACAAACCCCACTGAGTATGCCAAGTCCGGCCTCGAATTCACGAGGTAACGCAGGGATCCCACAATGCTTCTGTAACGAGTTGAATCAACAGCAGGGGATGTGCTTTGCTTACTGAGTTTCAGGCGTGGCTCCATGGGAGTGCAGGTAGGCTTGCACCCGGTGAGGCCCGCCATTTCCAGAATCTTGGCCACGTACGCGCTCTGGCACATAGTGATGCCTTCCGCCGTCTGTGTCACCTCTAGGCCGAGGTAGTAGCGCAGGAGTCCCAGATCGCTCATCTGGAAGGTGGACTGCATCTCCTGCTTGAAAGTGTCGATGTCGTCCTGATGGCCACCGGCGATGATGAGGTCATCGACGTAGACCCCAACCACCAGTCGCCGCGCACCAGAGCCTCATAGGTAGACGGCATGCTCGGACATGCTCCTCTTGAAGCCGAGTGCGAGCAGGGACTCGTCCAGCTTGGAGTACCAGGCACGGGGGGCTTGGCGTAGACCGTACAGGGCTTTTACAAGGCGGAGCACCTTCTGTTCATGGCCACGCAGGACGAACCCAGGCGGCTGCGCGACGTAGACCTCCTCCTGGATCACGCCGTTGAGGAACGCGGATTTGACATCCATGTGGTGGACTGCCCATCCCTCGCAGGCGGCGTGCGCTAGGAGCAAGCGCACGGACTCCAGGCGGGCAACAGGGGCAAAAACTTCGTCGAAGTCGATGCCCTGTCATTGAACGTAGCCCTTGGCCACAAGTCGCGCCTTGTGCTTGGTGACGATGCCCGCCGCGTCCTTCTTAGTCTTGTAGACCCACTTGAGGCCTATTGGCTTGATGCGCGGCGGCGGCTCGACGAGCTCCCATGTACCGCTCGCCTCGATGGATGTCATCTCGTCCAGCATCGCGTGCCTCCAGCACTCATGACGCAGCGCCTCTTCCAGTGTAGTCGGCTCGACGTCGCTCGCGAGTAGGAGACGCTCCTCCAGGTCCCGTGCGACGAGACCGGGTATCGGTGCAGAGCCGATCACGTTGTCGATGCGGCGAAACCGGAGCGGGGCGTCGTTGTCGTGGTCGTTGTCGAGCTGCTCACTGAGGGAGGAGCCTGGTGGAGAGGCAAATTCGACCCCGTGTGACGGGGCCGGTCTCGACGTCGCGGGCGCTGAACCCTGCGCTGGTGTTCCCGCCGTGTACTCGTTCGGCGGCGGAGTTGCGGGCGATGTTGGTGAAGCAGAACGTGTCGTTGTCGACGAAGTGGTGAGCGGCGTGGTGCTTGTGGTGGTGCTGACCGCGTCTGCCTCCACTGGTGCCTGGTCCTCCATGGTGAAGTCCCTCGACTCGCCGTCATGCTTAGCGGACCATGTCCACTGAGTTGCCTCGTCGAACACCACGTCCCGGCTTATGTGCACACGCCGGGTCGTCGGATCATAGACTCTGTACGCCTTTGATCTAGGCTTGTAGCCCACGAACACCATCTTGCGACTGCGATCATCAAGCTTGCGGAGATGCGGCGTGTTTACCTTGACATGGGCGATGCACCCGAAGGTGCGAAGGTGCGACACGTTGGGGGCGCTGCCGGTCCAGAGCTGGTACGGTGTCTTCCCTTGGATGCTCTTGGAAGAGGAACGGTTGAGGAGGTACACAGCGGTGGTGACCGCCTCTCCCCAGAACACCCCAGGTAGCCCCTTCGCCTTCAGCATGCTCCGGGCGGTGCCGACGACCGACTGGTTACGACGCTCGACGATGCCATTCTGTTGAGGTGTGTACGGCGCCGTGAGCTCGTGCCGGACGCCGAGGTGAGCGCAGTACTCGGTGAAGTCGGTGGCGGCAAATTCGCCACCCCGGTCCGTCCGAAGCGCCAGAAGCTTCTTGCCGGTCTTCCTCTCCGCCGCCGCCTAGACGCGCTTGATGGCTTCTGCAGCAGCGTCCTTGGTGGGAAGGAGACACACCCACATGTAGCGGGAGTAGTCGTCGACGAGGAGAAGGAAGTAGCGGTTGCCGCTTGGTGTGGCCGGCGTGATTGGCCCACATATGTCGCCGTGCAGCAGCTGGAGCGCCTCGGTGGAACACCGCTGGGCTTGCTGAGGGAACGGGGCACGCCGGTGCTTGCCGGCGAGACAGGCCTCGCACACTTGGTCCACCTGGGTGAGCTGAGGCAGACCGCGGACAAGCTCCTCCCTCGCCATCTTGCGGAGGGCGGCAAAGTGGAGATGCCCGAAGCGCGAGTGCCACCACCAGGCTTCGTCGTCGGTGCGTGCTGCGAGGCAGACTGGGCGTGCCAGCGTGACGTCGAGCACGTACAGTCATCCGGCCCCGCGAGGAACCTTGGCCAGCAGGCGCCGCTCCTCGTCACGGATGCGCATGACGCCGTCCTCCACGAGCACCTGGAATCCGCCCTCATCCAGCTGCCCGACGAAGATGATGTTGGCGGTGAGTTGTGGCAGGTAGTAGACACCGGTGAAGGAGCGATGTTCCCCATTCTTGAGGGAGAACAGAACTGTCCCGCTGCCCTCGATCCGCGCTACGGAACCGTCCCCGAATCGCACCGAGCCCGTGACGGCGGTGTCGAGATCGGAGAAGGCGGCGCGTGATCCCGTCATGTGATTTGACGCTCCGGTGTCCAGGATCCATCGCTTCGGATCCCGGTCCACCTCGTCGTCAAGGTTGGGGACGACCTTCCGCTCGATGAGGTGTAGTTCAGCGGGCGGCGGCGGTGGAGCAGAGTGCGCCGGCGTGATCTGCACTGGTGGACGAGCCGGTGGTGAGAGGGGAATAACCTCCTCCTGGGCCGTGTCGCAGGCGAGCATCAGGGTGTGTTCCTCCTCCTCCTGGGCCAAGTGGGCCTGATGGGCCGGCTCCTCCTTCTTCTTGTTGCGACAGTCGCTGGCCCAGTGGCCTTTCTTGCCACAGCGCGGACAGGGAGAGTCCGGCGGCGGACGAGGCTCGCCGGAGCCGCGCCCCCGTCCTCTGCCCCGGCCTCTGCCGCGACCACCGGAGCTGGAGCCGCCGCGGGAGAACTCTGGCCCCTTCTTCTTGTACTTTTCGATCCACTGCTCCTCTGTAAGAAGCAGCTTGTCGCTCGCGTTCTGTGGCGGCGATGGCTCGACGTCGTCGGCCGCCTTGAGCCTCCCGGTGACTTCTTCGATTGACAACTGTGAAAAGTCAAGGAGTGTCTCAATTGAGATTACCAGTTGCTTGTACCGCGGACGAGCGACGCGCAGGTACTTGGCCACCACGCGATGGTCTGGCTCCGGATCACCGAGGGCTGCCATCCGCTGCGTGATGTTGGTGAGACGCAGGGCGAACTCCTCGATGGCCTTGTCGGCGTGGAGCGTGATGTTCTCGTACTCCGCCCGGAGGGTTTGGGCGGTTGATCTCCGCACGCGGTCGTCGCTGATGCGGAACGTCTTGATGGCCTCCCAGGCGTCGTAGGCGGTGTCCTTGGTGGCGAGCGCGGGCACCATGTCCTCTGGTACCGCGCTGCAGATGGCGTCGAGGGCACTCCGGTCGACGTCGTACTCCGCGGTGTCGGGGTACTCGATGGCGTCCCAGAGATGGCGAGCCTGCAGCCTCAACTTCATCCGCAGCGACCATTGATGGTAGTTGGTGCGCGTCAGCTGCGGCCAGGTGCCGGAACTGCCACCCTCTCGGACGATGCGCTCGACCACGATTTCCCGCGGACGGCGTGCGTCGCGGGTCCGCGAGCGGCGTGGGTCGCGGGTGCGTGAACGGCGCGGTGGAGAACGACTTGGAGATGGCGAGCGCCTCGGCGTCTTGGTGCCGGAGCCGCCAGAGCCGTCCTTCTTCTTGGAGGGTGAGCGGCCACGAGGCTTGGATGGAGACGACATGGCGGCCGCGAGTCCCTACGTCCTAGCTCTGATGCCACTTGTCAGTTCTAGACCGCGGCGAATGCCGGCGGCGAGGACTCAGCGAACGAACGGTGAGCTCGAACGCGATGAACACCTGTGAACGCACGCGAGACACTGGACACTGAATATTTGTGCTGCCTGAAAAACAGCTTTTCTGGGGGTTCTTCTTTGCTATTTATTGAGTGAAAACAACGATGCAAAGCATAACAGCCACGGCGCACGCGACGCGGAACTTGCGCGTCCATCCCCACGCACCGGGAACGTCGCCCATGGCTGCATGCCCGTGTTCATGGCAAGCTATTCTCGGCCACCACTTCCTATCCGCACGGCAACCACAAGTCGGTGCTCGTGCGTGTGCTGAAACTGAAAGGAAACATGCAAGTGCTAAATATAGATGCTAGGCTTATCTAACAAAGGACAGGTTCATTAAGTGCTGCAACAGAGCAGGTGGTGTTCTGCAACAGTAATCACTGTTGCAGAGCATGCCCCTGTGTGCAGCAACAACGTTAAATGGAGAGGCACCCCAGAGCCATCTCGTGCTAGCGAATGCTAGTGAAATCCAGTGAAAGGAACCCTACACTGAGCCACTGATCAGGCAGCTGCTGAAACATTGGGACGTGTTTCCTAAACTTCTCTTCTACTAAGTTCTTGCCTGTTGCAGTGGCTAACTCCAACGAAGGTATGAGCAGCACTAGTTTTATCTATGTTCTTGTGTCCTAGCTGTAGAGCTGGATGGTCCTGTAAATTTAACACCCAGGACTGGGTTAAGGAGGATGGTCCTTTTTTCTAAAAGTTTTTTTTTATAAGAACCTGTTCCCTAAAGGATTGTAATTATTTTTTGTGTAGTTATTCAGTTCCTGGGTGCACTTCTGTGCTGTGCGTATCTGTGTAGAGAGCATTCTTAGATATGGTCTGCCACCATGGCACCATACATTCCTGGTAATTTGCTCTGCTGTCTTTTGACTCTGTGTTGGTCAAGTCTACTCTATCTTTCATGTCCTGTCTGATCTTATCTCTTGCACCAGTCTGCTGCTTTTGCATCGTCTACAAAGAGAGAAGAAAGGAGCATCTTAGAGGTGCTTTGTGGCAATGTCCATGGGTAGTTTAAGTGTTTTGAGTTGCAGTCATTGCGTTGTTAAGTCACATCTTGGTCTTGCTTTTCACTATTGCGACATCTGAATTACAGTATTTATTGGAATTCCGAACGAAGGTGGCTGTTGCTGGTCTGGTAGGCGAATCAGAGGTCCATCCAGAATAGCCCAGGGATCGATAGCCTACCTGAAACCTGCTGAATCGCCCTGTAACATTTCACAGAGAAGACAATTTAATTCTATATTAAGTACAAACCCCATGTCATCAAATTCAATTCATTTGTTTGATTTTATACTACTCAGAAGTCAGAACAAACGAAAGTTTCTCATTTCTGATCCCAACACCATTCTACCTTCCATTGGATCAGACATGGGGGGAAAAACATTAGTTACATTTCATTCGTTCTGTGACATTTTCACTCGATAATGACACATGCTCATTGATGCGTTACTCTATATATATTTCCTTTGCTTCATTTCAGGTGGAACCGTAGCTGATGCCATTGTATGTTTTTATTACATCCAACCAGATTTGTGCCTTGTCCCCTGGCTACAGATGACTGGCACTCTTCTTGGAGCTCGCTCCTGCGTCCTGACAGACAGCACCACAGCGTTTGTGCGCTTATTCTGAACATTCTGGGTCTGTTTCCACTGCCAGAGGGCATTGTGGAAACTCTTGAGTCGAGAAGTTCAGATAGAGACAGACAGCTTGCTAGCTAGCTTGCTGCAGTATCTTCAACTGCTGCAGCCGATACTACCTCGGTCTTGGTCTCTCGTTCAGCTCCCTCGGCCTCGTTGGGAGTGGGCACCTCAACTCTCATCTTCCTTACACGGAACATCGCCAAGTGGATGTCACCTGCAAGATATCGATGCAGAATGCAAATTCCACAGTTCACAACCAAGAGCGAGCTACTTCTCGAGCACACATAATTGATGAATTGGACGGGAATCGTTGGATCCAAACCGAAGATGAGTAGGCTGCCGGGGTCGATGGGCACGGGGAAGCCAGGGTTGAGCCGGCGCTCGTTGATGTAGGTGCCATTGGTGCTGTCCAGGTCCGTCACCAGCAGGCTCCCGCCCTTCTTCTCCAGCCGAGCATGCGTGCCTGAAACTGCAGCCAGTGCAATATACATGATCAGATTGCTGCTTGTTTGGCCCTGGCTCCTGGCTCCTGAACGGAACTTGGCAAGGCATTACATGTATTTCCATTGCGTTGTTACATCCACGGTTGCTTATCATCGGCACCATGCTGAATTGACAGAGTACGAACAGAGTCAGTGGCTGAACTCTGGCAACAACTGACCTGTGGCAACGGGGAGGACGATGTCAGCTTTGTCAGCAACTCGGCCAACGGTTACCGCATCCTGAAACGAACACCGAAATTCTAACTGTCAAAGGTGACTAGTAACGTGTTTGTAGTTACAGTGCGTACAGTATTTATATGCTATCGCTGCCAAGCTCGGCTTGTTTAAATCCAGGGGCTAAAGTTTAGGGGTGTGTGTTCGGATAGTAATAATAAAACAAATTATATAAGTCCTTAGTAATCCGCGAGACGAATTTATTAAGCCTAATTCATCCGTCATTAGCACATGTGTTACTGTAGCGCCACCATTGTCAAACACATGGACTAATTAGGCTTAAAAAATTTGTCTCGCACATTAGTCGTAATCTGTACAATTAGTTATTTTTTCAGCCTATATTTAATACGCCATGCATATGTCAAACATCAGATATGATAAGGACTAAAGTTTAGGAGGAGGAAACAAACAAGGGCAGCATCCTACATATTGGACGCCAAATAAAAATCTTTACTCTCAAGGTGACTTGTATCATGTTGCAGTTACAGTGCATATACATGCTATTTTTTAGATAATAAAGGCATATGCTTTGGCTGCCAAGCTGCTCATAATGTGAATTGTACACACACACTGCAGCAGTTTGAGGATATAGCTACTATGCTGAATAAAAGCACAATGCATGATATATACATCGACATATGGAGAGAATGAGAGTACTCACTGAGACTATCTCGATCGCACCAGGCCGTGCAACTTTGCAGCCGATGTGACGCCAATCACCATCACCTGAAAATCGGTAACACGAGAACATAATGCTGCTGAGCTCCGCTTTGCAACGAGATTTTAGCACACCATAGACACACCGCAGTGGGCATACGAATTATTGAAAGCAAAACGTGGTGCTACTAACCATGCTAGCTGTTAAAGAATAATGAGTTAATAACATGATAAAAGTGAGTAGTACGTAAATGATACGAGGAGAATAATAGAGTGAGTAAATGGCACGAGCCGTGTTGGCTCTGTACTGCATTCAGAGTTTCAGACATTCAGCAAAATTTAAACCTGACCTGCAGGGTCAAGTATCCATTTCTCTGTCGAGACGGCGGTTGATGAGCCGCCAGTGGCACTAGAAGAACACCTCCACCCCGCACTGCTTCTGCTTCTGCTTCTGCTACTCCCCTTGCTGCCTAGCCTCGGAGCTGCGAGGCAGCAAACCAGATGCTGCTGCTGCCTTGCAGTGGAGGTTGTGAAGGAGTAGCAGCTCTTGCAGGGAGGCCGAAGCGACGAGGGGGAAGGCAAGGTTGTTGTTGGCGATGATCTCCTGGGGCCGGAGACCAGTAGCATGGAGGAGGTGGTGGCAACCACTGCTGCTTCCATCAGGTCAGGGCAGGCAGGGTGGCCAAGGGAATGTACCGGAGCCGGAGAAGAACGGCTGCGGTGGCCTTGGTTTTGTTCCATCAGGTCGTTGGTTTGGTTGTTTGGCGCGACGTGGGCGCAATCCGATCCTGCTGGGCTCACAGCCAGTCGTTCCGCTCTGTCATCTCCTCGAGCTCGACTGCTCCTCGCCGGGGCCCAACGTGAGCATCAACTTTTCAACTATGACCTGGTCATTTTCCGGGCCGTTGGATCCGTGTCGGGTCGAGAAAAAAACGTAACGTCGTTTTTGCTGGCCCACGCCCGACCCGACCCGAGCGTATTACCAACTGCTACTAACGTGTTTCTTGGAAACGTGACCGTTAGGCCTGCTCACATCAGGGTAGTCCCAGGACCCGAGACTAAAACATGAGCTAAACAGTAGTCCATAATTATCAGTCTATTCGTTTGATTGTATTTGGCTTATAAGCCATGGCTTATCAGCCAACTAATAGTATTTTTCTCTCACACCAAACCAGCCAACAGCACTTTCAGCCATGGCTTATCAGTCAAACAAGCCCAAACGAACAAGGCGTATATTTGTTTGAATGGACTAGAGAGGACAAAAAGACATTAAAGCTGCTGAATAAAAACTAAAATACCCTTAATGCAAAGTGGGGGACGGAAAGAGGTGGGGACCGAAGAGAGGTATAGGGTGTCAATTTGGCCCCATAAATCCCAATAAACCTCACCCTAAGGGATTTCTGTCTTTTAGTCTCTAGTCCCTGTTTTAGTCTCTCCTATTTAGTTAAAAAGACTAAAAATGAATAAAATTTAGTCTCTAGTTTCTATTCCCATGAAAACAAACAGGGTCTTATTACCGGGCCTTGTTCTGGCCGGTACCGATGCTCAAGATGAAAAAGCTAGTTCTGTAGCAGTGTCTGGTCAATTAATTGAATTGTTCAGGTGGGATATCTGACCTCCCATGTTGATTAAAAAAATTATTATAATTCAATAAGCTATACTATCTCTGTCCTTGAATAAATAGATTTTCGAAATTATCTTAGGCCAAACTTTTAAAACTTTGACTGAATTTATAGAAAAAAACATTAAGATTTATGATACCAAACTAATATCCTTAGATGTACCATAGAATATATTTTCATAATGTGCTTCTTTTACGTTATACATGTTGTTACTCTTTTCTATAAAATTAGTCAAACTTAAAAAAATTTGACTAGCACAGATTTTACGAATTGATTTATTTAGGAACAAAGACAGTATTCTCCTAGGTTACTTACTCTATATAAAAAGTAGTAATTCTAGATCTGGCCAAAGTCAGTTTTTTAAAATTTGACCAAGTTTATAAAAAAACTAGTAACATTTATGTGCACTATTATTGTAAAAGCGTGCAACTGGACGTAATCGGCCTGTTCGTTTGGCTGCGGCTTATCGTAAACGATCGTAAATTTTCAGCCAGAACAGTATTTTTCTCTCACACAAACCAGCCAGCAGTACTTCTTCACGAACCAGCCAACCGAACAGGCTAAATAAAATTGCTGCTATTATAATTGCGGTGTTCTGCTGCAATTCTGTCGGCTGTGGCTGCTGCAGCGATTTTTTTTTAATTTTAACACTTTTTGTAAACTATTTCTAAATCTAATGCTGTTTAAATTTTTTTTTCTAAATCTAACACTTTTTTGCCGCGCGTATTTTCCTGACGGAGCGAAACATCTATGCCACGCTATGCATAGTGACGTGATGAGAGATATGACGTGGCGCCGACCGAGACTCTAACCGAAAATATGATAGGATCTGCCGCGCCACCGATATCGCTGCGGCGGGCAGTTGCTCAAGGTGCGGCCTGTGCTTGCGTGTGTGCGGCTGGCTGGAGACGGGGTGGGTGGTGGGTGCGGTGCAGTGGCCGGGCAGCGGCTGCAGGAGTAGAGCAGTGGCGGGCGCTGCCGCGCACCTCACCGCACCTACGGACGGACGCGCAGCTTTATAGGTGGGGTAGGAGCAGTGTCTCGGCGTGTATCAATAGAACACAAAAGAAAAAATAAACAAAAATAGAGAGAGAGGAGGCTCATATGCATCGGCTTTATAGGTGGACGCGCAGCTTTATAGGTGGGGTAGTAGCTGTGCATGCAGCTGGGGTACGCTGGGCAGCCAGCAGGTACGAGTCCCAACAATAAACAGGCCTCTTGCATTGCTCGAGTTTGCTTGCCTGATGATCGATCGATCTCCCAGCGCGGAGCCCTGATGCCTTGACAGAACATGCATGCCCTCCAGTGCTGTCTGCCTGCTGGCTGCCCAGCGTACCCCAGCTGCATGCACTGATGCACATAAGGTTGCAAGTGGATGCTAAGCGCGTGTTCAGTTGCAAAAATACTTCCAAAAAAGTGCTACAGTACCTATTACATTAAATCTTGCGCTATGTGTATAGAGCAGTAAATGTAGACGAAAAAAAACTAATTGCACAGTTTGGTTGGAAATCGCGAGACGAACGTTTTGAGCCTAATTAGTCCATGATTGAACACTATTTGTCAAATAAAAACGAAAGTGCTACAATCCCTAAATCCCAACTTTCCCTCCAACTAAACACAATCCCGTTCGCTTGTCTTAAATTTGGCTTGTTCGGCTTGTTTTTTCAGCCGGAACAGTGTTTTTCTCTCACAACAATTCAGCCGGAACAGTGTTTTTCAGCCAGTTTCAGCCAAAGTTCAGAGCAGCGAACGGGGCCAATATTTTCTGTGCTGATTAATTATGATGATATGCCACTCTAACTTATTTCTTCTCCAAAAGCCTGATCAGTAGCTCGTCTTTGCAGCCGCCACTATGCTGACAGCCAGCAGCAACTGCTTTTACAGGCAGCCGAACAAGGCCTAGGCCTGGTTTAGATTCCAAGTTTTTTCGCTCTCTCTTTATCACATCAAATCTTTGGACATATGCATGGAGTATTAAATGTAGATAAAAAAATAACTAATTACACAGTTTGATTGTAAATTATGAGACGAATCTTTTAAGCCTAGTTAGACCATGATTGGACAATAATTGTCAAATACAAACGAAAGAACTACAGTGCCAAATACTGATTCCTAACAGCAATCTAAACAAGGCCCTAGGTGAAATGTCATTCTCATTCATCATTTTATGATGAAGTTTTTAGATCAATCCAATGACTCTTGCATGTCTAGCAGTACAGTCTAGCTCCTCTCTCTCTCTCTATATATATCACCTCTCTTGCTCTTTTGTTGTCGCATCATGTAAAAGAGTTCACAGCCAGTTGTTCTTCCGCTGTGTCATCTGCTCGACTGCTCCTCTCCGGGGAGCATCAACTATTCAACTATGACCTGGTCATTATCCGGCCGTTGGATCCGTGTCGCGTCAAGAAAAACGTAACGTCTTTTTTCCTGCCCCACGCTGACCCGACCCGAGCGTATTACCAACCGGTACTACATGCTTCTTGGAATGTGACCGTTAGGTCTGGTACTTATGCTCACATTAGTACTGGGCCTTGTTCTGGCCGGTACCAATGCTCAAGATGGAAAGCCGGCCAGTAGCAGTGTCTGGTCAATTAATCGAATTATTCAGGTGGGGTAGCCCCGCATTGTTTTTTCAAAAAATCTATTATAATTCAATAATAAGCTATATTCTCCTAGGTTACTGACTCTATCCAAGAAAAAAAAAAGTCATTCTAGGTTTATCCTGAGTCAAATTTTTTAAAATTTGAGCAAGTTTGTACAAAAAAGTACCAACATTTTTTATGCCAAATAAGTATTATCATTTATCATGAAATATATTTTTATAATATACCTTTTTGTTACTTTTCTATTTTTTTTTTAAATTTGACTTAAAACAAAACTAAAATAACTTGTTTTTTTTGGTACGGAGGGAATATAAATGATAAGAAAGATTATATAATTTGGGATGAAAAACAAAACAAGATATAATAAGTTGGTGACATCCTTTATGTGCTGGATTCTTAGTTACAAATTATTAGTAGTAGATAAAAAATTTTATTACCATATGGGGGCCGAAGACTACGGCGACGCACATGGTGGGCCGGCATATGTTTTGCTTTCATATTCTGAAATGTAGTTCCATGTGGTCCGGATGCAGCTAATCGCGCAAAATAGATGTCCCGCCCACCTATCTTGATGCACGAATATCCGTCTTGTTCGTTTGGCTTATAAGCCATATTTTTTAGCCAACGAATATTATTTTTTTTTATAATAAATTAGCTAACAGTACTTTCAGCCATGATTTATCAGCCAAGCGAACATGACAATTAATTTGCATGTGACTCTTGTCGCCCGCCAACCGCCATGAGCAAAGACTTGGGTTAGATGTAGACTTGCGTGGTGCCAGTCATCGAGGAAAGTAGCGCAAGGTTTTAAAAATGTGCTTGTGCAACTGGAGTACTGGACGTAAAATTGTTGGTATTATTTAATATTTATTTATGACATGTGGACATCAACATGGTACATAGCGTTGCAAGTGGATACTAATAGCCCCTCAAAAAAAAAAAGATAGGCTCCGTAGAGCTCCGGCTCCTCCTACAGCTATACTGTTGGGCACCAATAAACCCCGTAGCATAAAAAGAGCTCCAGCTCCTGCACCTACATAGACAAGGAGCCAGCGGGGCCAGGATGGAGTGGATCCTCCGGCTCTGCTACAGTAGTTGCACAGGAGCACTGTAGTGAGGAGCCAGAGCAGAGCTGCACCAAACGATGCCTAATAGTGTTTTATGTGCTGATTAATTACGATGATATGCCGCTGTAACTCATTTTTTCTCCTAAAGATATTGAGCCTGATCGGCAACCGGTCTTTGCAGCCGCCACTGTGCTTACAAGCAGCCGAACAGAACAGGGCCAATAGGTGAAATGTCATTCTATTTCATTTTACAAAGTTTTCAGATCGATCCAGTGATTCAAAGTATGTATAACTTGCATCCCTATCAATAAATATATCATCATGTAATGTACGGGAACTGGCTCTAAAATCTGCTTATAGTGTAGCTCCTCACGTGAAACGAGCTCGTATACGCGTAGCACCTCTCTTATCCTTTCGTTGTCGCTTCGTGTAAAAGAGTTAACCTGGAGGTGCTATATTTAGAGCAAAAGGATTATAAGTTGATCCTCATCCACTTAAACTTCCAATGTAAGACTAAATCCACCACTGGTATATATGGAAAGCAATAAATGATTGGAGGTTCAATGGGAAAAAATGGAACACTAAAAAAGTGCTCTATGAAACTAAGGCTGACATTTGTTCAGCCTCTCTTCTCTCCTTTTTAGATGATGAACAGGTGAATCAACCACAGGCGGGCGAGGATAGGGCAACAACAGTTGTCCCTGTTGATAATTTAGAGATGGAATCACCAACCAAAGCTCCGACAACTGATTCAAGCAGCACTGGTGAACCTGCACAATCATGTATCATCCCTGACTGTTATGTGGACGCATCCATTGCTCCGGAGTCACAGATTGCAGCGCCTACCCCGGCTGGACTGGGCATCTATTTGTCTAATTTACAGGTTCTAGGTCATCAATCTTCGATGATCAAAGCGCAGGTGATGGATGTTGACAGCCCTCTCCAGGCTGAAACTCTAGCTGTTCAGCTAGCAACTCATGTGTTGAAAGCTCTGCAGCAACAGCAGTACAAGCTTTCCTCTGGCTACTATTATAAGACATCTGAAGACTGTCCAGCATCTCAATAGGAGTATTTGATGAGATTAAAAACACAGCCCATTGCTGGTCCATACGGTACAGAATAATTAAGGGAATATGCGAGGGTTTAAAATACCTTCACGAGGGATTGGAAGTTCCTATTTTGCATTTGGATCTAAAACCAGATAATATACTTCTAGATCAGGTTATGGTACCTAAAATTGCAGATTTTTGTTTATCAAGACTTTTCGGTGAAGAAAGCACTATAAGAACAATGTCTCCACTAGGGGCACTGTAAGATCAATGTCTCGAGTAAATATAATTTTTTTAAGAAACCAAATTGTTTTTTTTCTAACCGTTGCTTTATGTGTATAATTAATGTTTTCTTGCAGCGGATACTGGCCACCAGAATTCATAGACGGGAGAATAATCTCAAAAAAAATATGACATATTCAGTTTGGGTGTTATAATTATGAAGATAATTGTTGGATTTGAGGGCTACTCGAGCATTGCCGATACAGACGCCCAAGGATATTTTGATTATGTAAGAATAATTAAATTACTTACTATGTTAACTTAAAAGAGTTGTATATGCTATTGAAGTACAAGTGAATTGTCCATCTTTTTCTATCAATTTAAATTCTTTTGGGTTGAATAAGTCAGTGCATGCGACTCAATATGTTATTAAAGCCAGATGTCTCAAGTTTGAACCATAGCGGAAGCAAATAAATGAATGAAATAATTATAGTCGACTCCAATTTCCATGTTTGAGACCTAAGGTAGGCTGCACATGAGGGGAGTGTTGAAGTATAAGTGAATTGCCCATATTTCCCTATCAGCTTAATCTTTTGAATTGAACTTGTTAGTGTATGCAACTCAATATATGCCCTTTTCAACAAGACGTCATCTTGAAACATTTCCTTTGAGTTCATTAAATGTACGATCACAATGTGTTCCTCCATCCAAAACTAAATGTCTCTTATGCTACTACTTTAAGATGCTTGACTATTTCAGTCCTTGCTGTTGGCCAAAACACTTCTCAAGTTGTGCGACATTGAATTTGTGCTAATTTAGTTGTGTTACAATTTAGCATTGTGATGGGGTATATCTTCTGGTAGCATATATCTGAAAATTTTTAACAGTAACTGAGTAAACTTGGTTGTACTCACTGTTCCCATTTTGTAGGTATACAACAACTTGAGGCCAAACTATTCATTTGTCGAACCAGATTACGAAAGAGTAAGGTTTTGTATTGAGATAGCTATAAACTGCATGGACAAGGACCGACGTAAAAGGCCTAGAATTAGTGATGTCGTCAGTAAATTGATGAAATAGATTTTTTTTCAAGCCTGCAACAGCATCCTGCTGCGAAGGAAGCTGAAGGGTCGACGGTCGCCATCCACAGCCAAGACGAGTGGAACAACCAGGTTGACGCTGACAAGCTGGTAGTGATAGACTTCCCTGCGACCTGGTGCTCAATGTCCCGTGGGATGGCTCCGGTTTTTGCTGATACTGCCAAGAAGTTCACAAATGAAACTATTTTATCAGAATCAGATCAATTTTATTCCGCGTCGCAAGCAATTAGAAAGATACTGGAGATCAGTTATGGTGATCTACCTCTTCCTGTGAAGTCTTGCTTCCTGTACTTGACTGCTTTTTCAGGAAATTATATGATCAAGAAAGATCATCTGATACGAAGATGGGTAGCTGAAGGGCTAATCCCTGAAAGGCAAGGAAAGAGCTCGTTGGAAACAGGGGAGAGATACTTTGTTGAGCTTATCAATAGGAGGCTGATCCAACCAGCCTTTGACGACAACGATGATCAGCCAACTGGCTGCACTGTTCATGGTGACGTAGCCAATTTCTTGGCATCCTTGTCAAATGAAGAAAACTTCATTACACCGGGTGCAGAGTTGAATTCTAGACTATTTCGGCAAGTTAACCTTGACGTCAACTATGGTTATGAACACGAAGGTGATACCTTGTTCTCGGACACGTGTTGTCTTCTAGAGCAGAAGAGTTGGGTGGTTTCATGCAGTGATGAAAACTCAAGCGGTGGCATCAACAAAGCAATTTCTCTACACCTATATAGGGTGCAATCCATTGCATTTTGGGCCTGCAAACACGTGCGGGTGCTGGATCTTGAAGATACCAAGGGCTTGGAAAACAAACAATTGGAAAGCCTTGGACGTCTGTCTCTGCTGAGGTACCTGGGACTGAGCAGGACCGATGTCACCAGGTTGCCACCAGAAATCATGGCACTTAAACAATTAACTACCTTAAATCTAAGGCAAACCAGAGTGAGAAGGCTACCGAGATTTGGAGACATGAAGCTGGTGTCTCTGCTTGCCGATGAATTGGCAATACTGGGAGGAATGGGGGGAATGCAAGAATTGGAGGAATTATCGAAAGTCCTTCTAGGTCCGGATGGCTTGCTTGCTGGCGATGTGGCAAGGCTTGTTACTAAGTTGGGGCGGCTGAGGATGCTTGGGGTAAGATTTAGCCGTTTCCTTGGTCAGAATGAAACTGATCGGCAGGGAGTGAAGCATTTCCTCGAGGAGGTGGGGAAATCAAACCTGCAGTCCCTTTTTCTTGACAACTACCACCATCAGCTGCTTGACTTACTGGCTGCTTCAAGCTGGGCCAACAATAGGCCACATCACCTGCGAAAATTTGAGCTGAGGATGCGCAGATGCCTCCCACTGGTCCCACCAGATATTGCCTCGCTGAGAGCACTCACGCACTTGCATATCCTTGTTGAAGCAGAAGCTGTCCGCGCCCTTGGGTACTTGCCTAACTTAGTCCTCCTAAACCTACGTCTAAGTACGAGCACAGGGCTGGCCGTGGGTAGCAAGGATGGGTTTCATTGCCTCAAGGTGTTTTCGTATCACGGTGCATTAGGGCTGCAGTTTGAAGAAGGAGCCATGCCACAGCTCAGGAGGCTTTGCCTAGACCTTGATGCCCGGGAAGAAATACCCGAACTTGAATCTTTGGAATTTGGCATCCAGCATCTCACTTGTCTAGTGCAGGTCCGTGCAACTATTCACTGCATGGATACTTTGGCAGCTTCAGAGGTGGAGGCAGCAGAGGCCCACATCAGAGGCCAAGTATCTCTGAACCCCAACAATCGGGTATTGGAATTGAACACAAGAGTGCAGCGCTCTGTTCCGGTGATCGCCATCCAGAGCGTGGATGAGTGGATCAGCCAGGTCGGTCTGCGCCGACAAGCTGGTGGTGGTTTTCTTCACTGCGAGCTGGTGCAGACCGTCCCACACGATGGATCCAGTTTTTGCTGATCTCGCCAAGAAGAACCCAAATGTGGTTTTCCTCAAGGTTGATGTTGATGTTGGTGAAATGAGCATTATTGCTGAGCAGTTGAGTGTTAAAGGCGTGCCGACATTCCTCTTCATGAGGGAGGGCACAGTTAAGGACAGGGTTGTTGGCGCAGACAAGGAAGAGCTGGAGGAGAAGCTTTTGGAGCAGTTGTCCCTGATGCCTTGGCTGCGCCTCTATGTTTGATGGCACCTCATATGCAGTGTTAATTCCATCTTCTGCTATTAGGTTCCTGCAAACTAATGCCTTTTTTTTTTGGCAAAGCGCATGTATTTGTTTATTAAAAAATGGTTGAAGCACAGCGTTTCTAAGGTTAATTTTAATGGAAAGTTCAGTTTTTCTTGGTTCCAAGGGCACTACATCATACAAAGCTTTAAGTTGATGAATGAAACAATCATTTTTAATACAGTGTCATTTTGTTGATTAATAGACCGGCCATAGCACTTAATTGCGGCACACGAGACTGGTAGTAGTTGGACGAAATAAAACCCCTCAGTCGAACGGGGTCGATGAGGGTAACCGGGACATAGGTACCCATCAGCAAGTGTACATGTGTATTGCACAAAACTTAATGTCTTGTAATCGGACTCCATGCCATAGTTGGACATGAGTTGTTCTAACTTATAAGAGCACACATACATATTGGAATTGGAATCACATATGGGATATGGTGGGTGTGAGGGCAGTTTGAGAAGTAAAAAAGTGGGACAAGAAAGTGGGTTGGAAGGAGTGCTTCACTCTTTAATATTAGACAGAAGAGATTTATGTGAAATAAAATTTTTAGCAAACGAACCAAAACATTGATTTCTAAGACCAATAACGAAAGTTACCCTAAGCTAGTGATAGAAAAGGGAAAAATATTCGCTAGTGGATCTGAAAAATATAAAATAAAATATAAATATAATCATCAGTGACAAGTTATGATAATCAAAACAGTTGGAAGCAAAAATCAAAATTAAAACAGAAAAAAAGAAAAAAATCATGGCAAAAGGAAAAAAGAAATGAAACGAAGAAAGAATGAGCCAGCTTCATGGGCCGCTTGCTGCCTTTCTCTAATGAACGAGCGTAGTTATGCGCGTGCACCTGCAGAAAAGGAAAAAATTGAAATCGGCCCAGTACTAGCGCGCAAACAGCCCGGAAGAACTGCTCTCCTGCTTTCGTTCAGTTCACACCTGTTTTGCCGTTTTTTTTTCTCTCCTCCCGTTCACCTCGCGGGACAACTAAGGCGACCGCCGCCGTCATACCTCCAGCTGCCCTTTGCCGGTAAGACAACCCACCACATCAGGTATGCCCGCCCCTTCTCTTCCGTTGCTGCTGTGCAAAATTGAGGACCCGAACCCCTAACTTGAGCTATTTGGCTATGTATTCGGATCTGATCTAACCAGTGCATACATGTATTACGGCTACTAACTTCGATTTTTTTCCCCGCTAGTTTACGGACTCTATTGGATCAGATGGTGGCGGCATGGGTGGTGCTGACGGTGATGCTGGCCGCAGCTCAGGTGGCGTCGGCCACCTCGGTGGTGGCGCCAGCGTTCCTCTGGGCTCCCAAGAACTACGGGTGGATTTGTTGCGCTTATCTTTTCCGCCACTAGCTTGATTTAGAGATATTGAGCTAGATAAAATGCTATTGAAGAGTTTCAGCTGCTCTGCTTGTAAGTATAAACTATCATGAATCGGTATAACTAGCTCCTTTGTTAAAGTCGCTGTTTTCTCCATCTGGCATAATTAGCTCATTTGTTAAAGTCGCTGTTTTCTCCATCTGGCATCTGTGCTAGAGACCACCTTATTGGGAGGAAGCAACTGTTTAGCAGAGATTGATTTGCACAAGACCACATTGCATCTGATTTTTACATTTAGTTTTGGAAAATTATGTCCATCCTACACAATCATTTAAAAATCAATATTGAGACTTTTTTTGAAGTAAAAGACAAGAGCGCTGCCGCTCAATTAAGTAAGGAAGAGAGGTAACTGGTCCTAGGACACCCACTGTGCCAAACAAACTGGTCCTAGGACCAAAGAGTTACACGCCTGTCACTGCTACTTCACCTCCCAGCCATGGCCAATGCCCTATGTCTCTGCACTATGTCCTCTTTGGTCATGGAGGGCCACCTGTTGCACCGTCTTGTGTACATTTTCGAAGATCCTCCTATTCCTCTCCTTCCACAAGTTCCATGCAATGTAAATAACAACCCCATTGAAGCGCATGCGTTCAACATTGAGACTTTATGCCTAGGGAAAGCAGATCCGATGTCCTTTCCCAAAAGTTGAATGACGAACGACAAGCCTATATTTTTTATGTTGCACAGTACACATTGGGGATACTATATCTTGTGCCTAAAAATACTTTGTGCCCTTATTTTGGTACTGAAGCATGAACTGGTGTTAGTTTTGGCTCTTCTTTATATGGGCCACCTTTAGCCTCTAAATTGCAATGGGGATTGAAGCTGTGAGTTCAATTTAACAAAACAGTGTTTAGTTCTAAGCAGTTCCGGGTTTCTTTTATCAGAGAATTTTGTGTCAACACAGTGCCTAGGTTCATGTCACGCACGCCTAGTTTCTAATGCATACAATGGGTGCAATACTGTTCTTATACTGTGATGTCCATAATCAGCCTTTCTCAATGATTTGAGTTAGTTGCTTGCTTACTAGATCCAATGTTACCTTGCTCAGCTTTGATGTTTGATCAGTTCACTTAGCTTCTACTTGAACCAAACTTGCTAGCTCATCTAAAATATTTCTTGTACCTTCAAATGATTATTATAGCAAGCACATGTTAGCTCACTACTCTAGAATTTACCTTCCATTGACCTTTATCATCCAGATTCCATTCTGATGACACTAAAGAAGTGGTCCACTATCAGACAGTGTCGTTAAAGGGTTTAGCTAAATCTATTCTTGCGGAAGGTGGCTGGTCAAACTTGTTGGTAATTATCCCCACAGGTGAAACTTAAGCTCTCATGCAACTTCTTCTAAATTATCAGCTGTTGCATGTTAAATCAGTTCCCTGAATCCTGATGTCGATTTTATTATTAGTGTTCAGGGGAGGATGCTCAGAAGAATGTTGATGTTGCAATTGTTTTTCTTGGCTCAAAGGTACTTATTTTATACCTATCTATATTTTACTGGCTTGAAACTACCTTGTGCAAGTAAAGTTGAATTAAATAATTTTTTTTTTGAACTGAAGCAGTGCCTGTGCATAAGGGCAGACCTAGTGCCAGAGGCTCCCACATGAGCGGGGTCTAGGGAAGGGAAAAACCGAGGCAAGCCTTCCCTCCGCAAAATCTGCGGAGAGGCTGCTTCGAACCCGTGACCTGATGACTCAGTGAGACAGCTCTCACCACTGCACCAGGCCTGCCCTTCAAGCAGTGCCTGTGCATAGATTCAAAAAATTCAAAAGTCGATATTTCTGATAAATATTGTCTGTTGATTCCATGAAGCCATAAAACTAACAAATTCTCCACCCTTTAATCTATATATGGTGAGGTTATTACTAAGACAGTCATGGCTTCCGTTTTCACTGACCATTGACTTGTTTTTCCCCCTTAGCATTCGTCAGACATATCTAAAGATACACAAGTTGATCCAGCTTTAGCAGACACACTGAAGGTAACCGTTGGCACTCTTATTTCCCTCAGTTATTGTTTAACTGAAGCATCGAATTTCTAATTGCTTATAATCGTTATGCCCATCAGGTCTCCTTCAAAAGCTCAGAGTTTTCCATCGCATACCCCTATGTTTCCACATCAGATGATGAGAAATTGGAAAATTCATTGCTGTTCAGCTTTACTGAGAATTGTAACAATGGCTTTGAAAGAAATCGTATCTCCTACACAGACACATACACTGTAACTGGTCAAGATCTCAATAAACATCATGGCATGGATTTTATCCATGTAAGTTATTATATAATTTTTCAGTTCTTCTATGCTATATCTGCTTCGTATATTGACAGCATTTACATTCAAGGACTTAGTGACGCCACGGATGAGAAACAACCCAAGTGGACAGAGCGATCTAATTGTCTTCTGCAGTGGTGGTTTCAAGGATTTACACCCTGCAAAAACAGAAGGTTAGGATATGACTTCTTACATTGTTCTTCCACTTTCAACTATACAGCTGAAAGTTAATTTCGTACTAATGTCACTGCAGGAGAGTTGCTTTCTGACCTGATTGCCATGCTGAAGAAGTCTGGAGCTAAATATACCATTCTTTATGCCTCTCAACCATCTGGTTTACTGGAAAGCCCTTCCAACCTGCCATTAGGCAGGTATCTTGCAGAGGAACAATATGGAGAGTGCCTAGTCAAATCAACTCTTCTGGAGGGAACTTTTGTTGTAAGTTGTTACCTGTACTCTGTTTCATTCGTGGTTAGCTCTATTATGAAATGTAGGCTCATGTGTGAGACGATACTTCACAAATCAATATACCTTGTATCCTTGCAATATTGTCTCACCTTTTTTTTTGCGAGGAATATTGTCTCACACCTGTCTACTATGTTCAGGGAATAGTGCTTCTTATCATCTTGATATCAGGACTCATGTGTATGATGGGAATTGATACTCCATCAAGGCTTGAAGCTCCACAGGAATCTTGATTCATTTCAATGCAGATCAGACTGATAGCTTGATGAGGCAAAAGGATTATGGATGCCAATATTTGTTGGTCTGTGCTATGAATATAGTTAGCTTCCTATTCAAAGTGCCTTGTGTATTTTACATTACATACCCCTACGAAGATCTAGCTGAGCTTTTGCACGCATTTGCATAAAGCTTGTGTTGTAACAGATCAAGCATGGCTCCCGATGTTTTCTGTGAATAACCTGCAATTCAGGTAACAAATAAGATGACACTGTGCATCAACAAAATGAAATCTTGTTACTGTACTTAAACGTCTGTCACGTGCTCACGCCTATTTACATCTTGTGTCCCAATTGAAACTGTAAATTGTTGCTGTCTCTGTTGCCAAGATGTACAGTCTGTGACAGACTGCAATACATTGATCCTCTGGATGTGAAACACATTGGCTAATTGATGAGATCCTTGGTCCTTACGGCTGATTAACATGTCTCAGGATCGTGTGTTAGTCTAATGAAGCAACATGATTTGTTCTCAATTCTAATGGGGTTTCAATTTAAGCCTAAATTGAGAGGCCTCTCAGTGTAAATTTTAGGTTTATTTGTTGGCCAAAATCGATCCTCAATTCCTCCTTACCAGTGCTACAATTTGCATTATTATCTATGTAAAACACGTATCTAGAATATACT
The DNA here is from genome assembly GCF_019320115.1 of Miscanthus floridulus. Lineage (NCBI taxonomy): Eukaryota > Viridiplantae > Streptophyta > Magnoliopsida > Poales > Poaceae > Miscanthus > Miscanthus floridulus. Next base: position 16,779,731 of record NC_089594.1, on the reverse strand, counting down.
CATGTAGAACATGCAAATAGATCGATCTTCCCATGCTGCTAGTGGAAGATCTAGCGGAAGGGTTAGGGTATCTTTATGTCCATTAAAACTAAGGGGACGATAGGGGAGGAGAATGTGAAAGCAAAAGGGCTAGTTTGGATGGTGGTGGTGGTGGGTAATAAACCTAGCTACAGTGCCGTTTTGTTTTTATTTGGTAATAATTGTCCAAACGTTGACTAATTAGGCTTAAAACGTTCGTCTCGCAAAGTACAACCAAACTGTGCAATTAGTTTTTGATTTCGCCAACATTTAGTACTCCATGCATGTACCGCAAATTTGATGTGACGGGGAATCTTTTTTTTGCATAGTGCCAAAGTTTGGATTTGGGAGGAACTAAACAGGCCCCTAGTGGAAAGGGAAGCCCCGGAGGGATTTTAGAGGCATTTTATTTTCTTGGGTGGAAATTCTCATCCCCCAACCACTGTCTCGGAATGTCACAAAACTTCCAAAAAAATTAAGAAAAGTTATAAAAAAGGGTGTCCTTCCTCCTCACGGCCCCCTCCTCGTCCTCGCCGTCGCGCCTCCTTATTGTCCTTGTCCTCGCACCCCACTCCCGCTTGCCTCGCCGGCAACCATGCCCTCCTCCTCGTCCTTGCTCCCGCCGCTGCCCACCGCCCCGCCGTGGCATGCTAGGGTTTCATCGGGGTGTCCGTGGAGCTCCGGCGAAACCCTAGCGCGCCCGCGGCGGCCGTTTTCTTCCCCTCCCCCCTCCTTCTGCGGCGAGCTCCGGTCGTGGAGCTCCCCCGCCCCGACATGGCCCGGCTGCTTCCACCGTAGCCTGGTCCCCTAAACCACCCTGCCGCTGTCCCCACCTCCTGGACGGCCTTCCTCCCCCAAACCCCCTTATATGCTCGCCGGAGATGGAGAAGAAGAAAGGGAGAGCACGGGAGCGGGAGATGCTGGAACCCTAAAGCCAGCTAGGTCTCCATCTCCGTCCTTGCCGCCGTCTTCTTCCTGTCCAGTGGGGCGCAAGCGCGTGGGCGTGTCAACAGACAGGTAAACAAAATATCAGGCGCCTGCGTTTGGGTAAATCTGTATAAAAATAGGAAGTTTATGTTCTGTGCACTGTGCACCCATAATGCTAAGATGCGATTAGTTAATAGCTAGCATGCATGATATATGCCTACAGAATTAAAAAGAAACATTTTTTGCAAAACAAAAAGGATCAATAAGCTACATCACTTACCAAGTCACATCCATCACATTGCACGGTACATATATTTTTTTCTAGATAGAAATTTAGATAACACAATCAATGAGACAATAGTACCAAGTTGTAGATGACATACAAATGTTACGACAACAGGTTACATCTAGCTGGATACAATGGGGTAAGCGGCAAGTAAATAACTAAGTATTAAGCTTCTACTTAGCTACAAAACCTATTATATATGGCAAATGCTGCTTTTTGGGCGTGCGCCCGCAGGCCCGAATGCCCGCACACCCCGATGCAATTATCCCCTAGGCCGTGAATGACACGCTGGGCTAGCACTTATTTAGGAAACTAAATTGTTAGGATTAGGAGGAGAGGGTGACACCTAGGCTGATGACGGAGCAACATGTATCAACTAGGAGACATGAAACACCCGGGGGACAGTTGATGAAGCTGAGAGATCAATCTTGTAAGCCACTGGACCCATTTTCTTGCGCACCTAGAAAGGTCCAAAGAACTTGAAAGATAGCTTGTGATTCGCACTAGGAGCCACAGAGAAATGCACATAGGTTATATCTTGAGGAACACAGAATCCCCCCACATCGAACACACATTTAGTTTGGTGTTTGTTGGCTTGACATTTTCAAGACTTTCTAGGCAAAGAGTTGCTTGACATGGCAATAGGTGAATAGGAATCTAGAATGACCACCAACAGGGTGCATCATGCAATGCTGCCAAGATGGGCTGCCACAGTGAAGTCTTGTTTCCCAACCAGATTCTAAGACTTATAGCATAGGATGCCATCTGACAGGGAGAAGTTGGTCACTAAATCTGGGGACATAGCAAGCTTGGACAGGATTGCTTGAGTGTCAGGATCATGGGGATAACTGTTAGACATAATCTACTGCTCCCCATTTCTTCTTTGTTGGAGACTGGTTGGCTCGGCCAACCACTCCCTGGTGGGAGTTGGGGACTGATCGGCTCTGCCGACCAATTCCTGTAGCAGTAGCAGCATAGCAATAGTCCACCTCTAGTACATTAGTTGGTAGCTATTACATCAGCCATGTCTTGGTAGTAGGTTGAGGTAAGCTTTGTATTGCTAGGAGTAGTTGGTATAACCCGTACCTTAAGAGTAAGTAGTTGATGTACTCTTGTACTCAGGAGTAGGTAGTTGGCCAACAACTATGTACCTTAGGAGTAGGTAGTTGGTGTACTCTTATACTTAGGAGTAGGTAGTCGGCCAACAATTATGTACCTGGTAGAGGTATAACTATAATTGTATATATTCCATCCAAAGGGCAATGGAATATTTAGTTCAGTTGCCACAAACCAAAGGGCAGGGCTTCAGCCAACACTGATGTTTGTGCTGAGTGTGTGTGCTGTTCTCAATCTCTTCTTCTATCTCTAGCCATAGTGAGTGTGTGTGCGCTGGTAAACTAGTTGCTTACCTGTGCAGGGTAGCCAGTGACCAACAAGTGGTATCAGAGCCGTACAAGCACCGTCGTCGGACTAACCGCTGGCGATGACGGCCGATTTAGAGATGGACGACAGCAGCGGCGCTGCTGTGGCTACCCAACCACGACAGGAGGTCGTTGTGCGCACAGTGCGGGAGGTTAGCGGCACTAGTTGGTCGACGCTTACTCGCACCAACTATGGCGAATGGGCGGTGACCATGAAGGTCAAGCTCAGAGCCAGATGGCTCTGGAATGCCATTGACAAGGGCACCGACAACGAAGAAGACAATATGTCAGCGTTGGAAGCCATCCTCGCTACTGTACCAGCGGAGTACAGGGAGCCGTTGGGGGTGAAGAGCTCTGCTAAGGAGGCGTGGGAGGCCATTGCGGCGATGCGCGTCGGTTTCGACTACGCAAAGAAGGCGACGGCCCAGCTGCTGAAGCAGGAGTACGCCAACCTCAAGTTCAAGGATGGTGAATCGGTGGAGGACTTCTCCCTCTGCCTGTAGACGCTCATCAGCAAGCTGAGGAGCCACAGCATCACCATCGACGAAGAAGAGGCGGTCTCCAAGTACCTCCACTCTGTGCCGGCGAAGTACATCCAGATTGCTCTCTCCATAGAGACGATGCTGGACTTGTCCACCCTCACCATTGAAGATGTGACAGGCCGTCTGTGGGCGGTGGACGAGCGCATGAAGCAGGCCATAGCAACGATGGATAGCAGCAAGCTGCTGCTGACAGAGGAGGAGTGGGCTACCCGGATGAAGGAGAAGAAGTCCGGGGAAGCCTCCTCCAGCCACGGTGGCGATGGCAAGCGCCGCGACAAGGCTTCTTCATAGAAGAAGAAGAAGAAGAAGAAGAAGAAGAAGAAGGTCGACCCCAACGCCTACCGGCACCACGGAAAGACGGGCCATTGGGCAAAGGAGTGCCCAAATCGCAAGTAGGAGAAGAAGGCTGAGGCTCATCTAGTGTAGGCTGATGATGATGATGAGGCCACTCTCCTGATGGCGACGTTCTGTGCACTGCACGACATTATGGCCAAGGAGAAGGGAGAGGTGATGGCAGTGGAAGGGCCTAGGAAGGCTCTGAAAGCTATCAACCTCGACGAACCACGCGCCTAAGTCCACCTCGGACGTGTGGGCGGCAAGCAGGAGCAGCGGTGGTACCTAGACTCCGACGCCAGCAACCACATGATAGGCTCCAAGACAGCCTTCTCCGAGCTCGACGATGACATGACTGACACGGTGAAGTTCGGTGATGGCTCAAGGGTGGCGATCCGAGGGCACGTCACCATCATCTTCAGGTGCCAGAACGGCGAGCACCGCGCGCTAATGGATGTATATTACATACCGCAGCTGTGTTCAAGCATCATCAGCATTGGCCAGCTAGATGAGCGCGACAGTGAGGTACTAATCAAGGACGACGTCCTTAGGATCAGGGACCGGGAGCAGTGGCTTCTTGCCAAGGTGAAGAGGTCTCGAAACCGGCTGTACCTGCTCAACCTCAAGGTGGAGTAGCCCATCTGCTTGGCTGCACGACGCACGGAGGAGCCATGGCTGTGGCATGCCCGGTATGGATATTTTAGTTTTGACGCTCTTGGTTGGCTGGAGAAGATGGTGACTGGGCTGCCTCACATCGAGCACGCAGGCGAGCTATGTGACAGCTATAGATGGCCAACAGGCTAGCCCGGTCTAGCACGGCACGGGCCCGTGCTAGGCACGACCCGATAGGGCATGGCACGGAAGGGCCCATTGGGCCACCGGGCCATGCCGCACCAGTCCATCGTGCCTGGCCGACGGCCCAGGCATGGCCTATCGGGCCAATTTCCGTGTTGGGCCGGCCCGATGAGCTCGACCTTTTTAGCAGGTTGGGCCAGCTTGAGGCCCACCAAATGCGACAGAGAGGAGGGGGAGGCGAGGAGTGGAGGTGGCGGCAGCCGCCGGCGAGCTCCCCCTCGGGTCGCTTGATGTTGAATCCGACGAAGTAGCTAGCGGAGGAGGCGAGTCCGGCGAAGTAGCAGCCAGATCGAGGGCGTAAAAGGCTAGATCGAGGCCACTCCGCTTGAGGCCCATAGAGAGAGGGAAGGGGACATAGGGGCAGCCGTGGAAGGTGGTGGTGGCCGTCGATGTGCTCGTCCCTGAGGCAGATCCGGCTGGAGGCGGTGGCCGCGCACCCGCACGTGGCAAGAGGAGGCAGGGGCAGCCCATGGGAGGTGGCGGTGGATGCCACCGAGGAGGATCCAGCCGCATGCAGCAAGAGGAGGTAGGGCCATAGGGGCACTCCATAGAGGGGGTGGGTGGCACGCCGGTCGTCAGATCTGGATCCCGACCGGCGAGCAGAGGTGAGGAGCCCCGAGCCCATGGCGGCGTACCTCACCGGCGGAGTGGAGAAGGAAGGATGGAGGAGCGAGCTAGGTGGGACGTGGGGAGGAGCGAGAGGGGAACCTACGGTGCCGTACCTGTCCGGCGAACGAAGAGAGGGAGCGAGGGAGAGAAGAGATGCGAGTCGAAGGCGAGAGTAGCGATGTAGATGCTGCTCGTGGCTAGGTGGAGGAGTGACGGCAGCAAGCCGGGAGGCGCGCCCGATGATACACGAGGCGCATCGATGCCTAGAAGAGGAGAGAGGGAGGCGACGCCGATGCTGCTCACGGTCGTAGCTGGGGAAAGGGGGACGGCGAGTGGGGATACGGGGAAATGAGATAGGGTTAGGGGAGCTAGGGAGGTGCGCTGGGGGCACGGGGAGGCAGCAGACTGGGCCTGCCAGCAGGCCTCTAGCTCTAGAGCAGGCTATGCCATGCCAGCCCACGTGCCTGGGGTAAGGCCCAGGCATGGCCTGCTCCTCCGAGCCATGCCAGCCTAGGCCCGCTAGCCGCCGAGCCGGGTCGTGCTTGGACCGGGCCAAAAAAATGGGCCTTGGGCCGGGCCAACGGGCTCAGGCTGCATGGCCAACTATGGTGATAGCTGCCTGGCCGAGAAGCAAAGGAGGCTGCCTTTCCCAAAGATGGTGAAGTACCGCGCGACAGAGACCCTCGAGTTGGTCCATGGTGACCTCTGTGGGCCGATCAAGCCGGCAACACCCGGTGGGGGCAAGTACTTCATCTTGCTGGTTGTCGACGAAATATGGTCGGCAGTCTACCTAGGGGTATGCCCAAGGTAGTAGATTCTCGGTAGACAGATGCGCAAGCCACAAACAAGACGGTGACGCAAGACAGACACGAGGTTTTATCCAGGTTCGACGCCTGCGTCTGATTGTATTGCTGTATGTCAATGAGAGATGTTTTTTAGACGGGTCCCCTGCCCACCTTATATAGTCCGGGGGGGGGCAGGGTTACAGATCTGGAAACTAATCCTAGTCAGTTACAATTGCCATAGGTGACCGGATAAGGATTCCTATTCTAACCGACCAAGATCCTGCTTGATCGCCAAATCTGTCTTGACTCCTTGCGTGGGACTCCGAACAGGTTGGCCGGGCCACGCGTCGTCTTTTGGTGGACCGGACTCACTGATCCGGGCCGGCCCAATCTTAGCCGTAAGGGTATAGGGGTTAATACCCCCACAGCTAGTCCCCGAGCACCATGTATTATGCTGCGACACGCCATTTTAACCTTCTCCAAATAGTAAGGCTTGAGTCCTTGACATTTCTGACCACCATTGTCGCCGGAGAAGTAGGTTGTCCGAAGAATGTATGGTGCTCTTAAGAAAAAGAAAAAGATTTCCATCCTGTGAAGTGTGCCCACTTGTATTTCTGAAAAGAAATGTAAGTGAATCTTGAAACATAGCATCCTTGATCATCAGAGGCGTAGGGGTCGAAAAAACAAACACATTCACCATAAGGTGAAGTGTGCCCACTTAGTCCCCGAGCCTGGTAGTAGGTGACGTAGGCACGTGGTGCCAGGGTCTAAAAAGAATTCCCAGTTAAGTTGAGAACCCAATCGTCGTACAGGCGATACGAGATGCACTGGTAGGTGCATCATACCGATGTAGTCCCCGAGTTTGCTGGAAGGCGAAGTATGAGCCTTGTAGCAAGGTCTAAACAAATGTCTCTCAACTGTATGTGAGTACAAATCACATGTAGCCGAAGAGAGCGGTCTCCGAGCAGTGGTCGGGACAGTCCCCGAGCACATTAGTGGTCGTAGCAGTCCCCGAGCACGACAGTAGTCTGAGCAGTCCCCGAGCACGGCAGTGGTCTAGGTAGTCCCCGAGCACGGCAGTGGTCTAGGCAGTCCCCGAGCACGGCAGTGGTCTGGGCAGTCCCTGAGCACGGCAGTGGTCTGGACCATCCTTGAGCACAAGACATGCAACGAAAAAATGAACGCCGCTTATACTATTTGGTGTATTTATTTATCTTCTTATTCTGTCAAGTCCAATCGTACATGTCTGGTCAAAAAAGCAGATAGGTATAGCACGTCATACTGTCTTCCTACCCTTTCTAGCAAACAGTCGCTTGGCACCTGTAAAGAGGTGCGTCAGTGTGGGCCCTCTCACACTAGCAACGAAGAGGCGCGTACACTGGTAACGAAAGGGCGTGTTTATTGTCGTAGATCTTGAGGTTGTGAAAACAACCATCTGCGGCGCGTGCGCACGTCTCCCAAGAATCTCAGGCGGACGAAACGACGGAACTCTTGGTTATATAGAACTGGTAAGTTATTTTTTACCGATCCCCATTATCATTCACCGCCGTAGCCTTCTTCTTCCTCTTGCCAAACCCTATACCTCCGAAATCATCACCAATCACCCCTCCACCATATCCACCCCTTTAGCAAGGATAGATTAATGGCGAAGAGGGACGCCCAGAAGAAAGCCGGAGTCATGGCAAAGGAGTGGTGGAAGTCAAGGAGCAATGAGCAGACCATCGAAGACCTCGTCACCATGGGAGTGCTCCACAACAAGGCACTCGCGGGATGGCGCGCGTCGGAAGGAGAAAGCTACCCCGATCCACAACCAGGTGAGATTGTGGTTTTTGAGGATTTCTTCAAGCGGGGTTTTGGGGTTCCAGTGCACCCTTTCCTTCAGGGGCTCTGTTTGTATTATGAGATTGGGATTTGCAATCTGCAACCCAACTCGATTCTTCTTGTCTCCACCTTCATCCATCTTTGCGAAGCATATGGTGGCTTCTAGCCCAATTTCAACCTCTTCCGCCATCTGTTCTGTCTGCGGAAGAAAGGAAGTGGCGGCTCGAAGATAGCCAGAGGCGTATACCTCAATCTACGTGATGGGATGAAGGCCCAGTACTTGCACTGCCCTTGGAACATGTCACTGGACGACTAGTACAAGAAGTGGTTCTACATCCGCGAAGAGCCGAACACGATCACCCTGTGTGACGTGGGGTTCATTCCGGAGAAGAAGAACTGCTGGTCGAAGAAGCCCGAGCACTTGGAACAGATCGTAGAACTGCTTGGGATGATCTCGTGGGGGAAACTGGATGGTCCAAGCATGGTCGGGAACTTCATCAGCCGAAGGATCCAGCCCTGCCAGAGGAGGGTACATCCGGGCTATGAATATCAGGGTAGCACAGATCCAACGAGGACCAGGAAAGAGCGCTTGACAAGATAGAAATCAAAGCCAGGATTGGAGAGCTATTCAACTTAGCTGATCCAAATTATGTCAGGTTAAGCAACATCGAGCACGCCTTCAAGCTGGCCCGACCTCCCCCAAAGGTAAATTATGCTACCTTGTACCTGTAGAGTTATGCTGTAACAAAAATTGACTGTGTTGTCGCCTTTATATTTCCCAGAGTAATGGTCGTGACAGGGAAGCAGTGTTTGTGTCTCCACCCCCTGGTGTGGATTGGCCGCAAGTTGCTGGCCCAACCACCCAGACCAGTGCTAGGGCCAAAGACATCGACTGGGTTGTACTCGGGGTTGGGGAGGAGGCAACGGCCAGGGCTGCTGGCAAGCGGCCGGCGGCCAACAAACGTCGTCAGGCCATCTTCCCACTGTCAGATGATGAAACAGAGGATGTAGACATCTTCCGACTCATCCCTCGAAAGAGGAGGAGACAACTGGAGTCGATGGAGCAGGGTGGCTCCTCCGTGCCAGCAGGGATCGCATCACCGACCACTGCAACGCAGAGGACAAGCGACAAAGGGGTCGAGCACCAAGCCTCGGTGCCGGTACTGGTCGTGGAAAAAGACCCGGTGGCACCCATCGAGCACGTGGAGCAAGCACGGTCGAAGAGACGCTCCTTCGCCACGTCATTCCGTGCTTCCAAGATGTAAGTATTTGCAACCTTGATGTAAGCTTACAATTTGTATTGGATACTGTTGTCTTTTCAACTTATCTCTGATATATTAGGTCGGCGTCCACCGAAAATCCCGACCAGCTAGCCGGGTGCGGCATGGCTTCGCCAGCAACGGCGGAGAGAACTGCCCAGCAGCCGGCTATGGAGGAACATGTAGAAGAAAATCCATCGGAACCTCAGCAGACGAGCGGCCAGACGACAGTCCCCGAGCAGCTGGTCGAGAAGAGAGCCGAGCCAAGTACAAGTGCTCTGAGCACTAACCCTGCTGAGGGGGATACTTCGGCGCCAAGTGGACCAGACCAAGCCGAGGAGCAGCAGCCGGAGGTGGCATAGAGCACGCCTGCTGATGCCACGGTTCATGGGAAAGCCATAGTGGTCGCAGAGACTACAAACTCCAGACCAGCACCGCTTCCTGAACAAGAGGTCGAAGAGGATGAAGTAGAAGAGGTCCTGGGCCGTCCCCAAGACAAACAACAACATGTTTATGTGTCGCGCTGGCGGAACGACCAGTGGGTTATGCATGAGGAAATCCTAGAGGTCGAAGAGACCCTGAAGGTTGAACGAGCAGCAAAACGTCTGGTGACGGAAGTCCAGGTATGTTTGGCTTGACCACTTGATCCTATTATTCAATTGAACTGTCTGACTTAGCTTGTTTACATGCAGGACTTGATGAAGACCACAAAGTACCGAAAAAGTGCTTCGACCAAATTGAGGGGATCACGGCAAGCAATAAAGAACTGGCGGCCGAGGTGGAACGCTTGCGCCACCAACTTGAAGCCGCCGACCAGGAGAGGATGGAGCAAGAGGCACAAAACCAGAACCTGGTCGTCCAGCTCAGTAACAAAGAGTAGGAAAAAACAAGTAAGTTGTCATTTTATCACAGCAAGTGCATGACACGTGTTGTTGCATTGTTGGTAGTGACAGCTGTAGTGCAGGCTTAGAAGTCGAAGTAGTCCGTCTCCAAGAGGAGAATAGCTGTGTGGCCGCACAGTGTGGTCGCCTGAAGGAGGACAACGAGAAACTGGCGCGCGACCAGTCTCAACTCCAGGACCGCACAATTAAGATGAAGGAGGAACTGAAAAGTAAGTGTTCCAGACCACCTTGCTCATTCTGTTGCCCGCCTTATCTTGTCATGCCGTTACATTTTGATGTCTTGTACGGTTTGCAGTTTTAAAAGTCAATGCCAAGAAACATCTAGAAGCTGTGATGAAAGATCATGACGGCTGGAAGGCGCGATGCCTAGAGACCACCGAGGATCGGGACACATGGAAGAACCGGTGCCAGGAAGTGGCAACTGGCATTTTGCCCATCCTTGACCTTATCGACCTAGCGCTTACAGAGGAAGTGCCAAGGACGCCGTAGCTCGGACTGGTTGAGAGATGCCGAAAGGCATGGGGATGGTTCCAAGAGTTCGTGAAGGAGGCGGATGAGTACACAGGTGCACATGTGCTAAGCATGGTGCGTGCCCACTACCCCTTGATCGATCTCAAGTGCCTGGAGGCTGGGTACCCATAGGAGGTAGACCCAGACAAGGCTGAGGAGCTTCGGATGACCCAGTTGGACCTGTCATCAAAGATAATTAGCAACATTAACCTGTGTGGAGGCGGGACAGCACCGGTACAGGGTACACCATCGACAAGTCAGCTGGAAACGCCATCAGTTGCAAGCCAACCGATGAAACCTGCGGTCTCGACCAGCTAGGCATCGGCGGGGCCATCCCCTTCAACTCGACCAGTACAAGAGTCCCCGAGACTTGAGTAGGATATCGGAAGCAGCGAGCAGCAGGTGCCACGTGTCCCGACCAACCAATAGAGTAGGCTAGAGCTGTAGAAGAAGGACATAGTTGTGTTATTGTAAACTTGGGCCTCTTCAGGCAAGCTTGTAATAACGTAACTGTATATCATCATAAGCTTGTTTGCGTTGTATAAAACGTATTTAAGCTTGAAACTCATTTTGATGTAACTAAGTGAGAACATGTTAACGTTCTGTTTAGTTGTACCATTTTACTCGACACGTCATCCCGAAAAGTTTGTGCGGCCCTAGTTTGCCATGTGGTCGGAGTGTGAGGTGCGTGACCTGTGCACATGTAGACGTGGACAAGTCAAACCAGGGGGGACCTACCGATCACCCGTAGCATAGAGAGCGGATCCCATGCACGCGTTGGGAGGAACCAGAGACAGGGCCTGCTCCGAAAACCGTAGAAGGAATGGTGGTCGACTTTTACTGGCTAAGTTAGAATAACCATAAAATTTGAAGTGACACATTAGAGTGGTCGGAGAAATCATAATAGCTTTATTGAAGTAAATCGAAAGTACAAGAGGAGTACATATCTCAGTAGTTAAGCATAGAAATGTCTAAGCTTGTCGATATGCCATGAATTTGGTACGTCCGTACCGTCTAGGTGAGCTAACCTGTAAGACGTTGGTCGTGTGACTTCCTTGATCATGAAGGGCCCCTCCCATGGGGTTGCGAGTTTATGGACACCAGCCTGATTCGTCTTCCACTTTAGGACCAGGTCCCTGACCATGAAGAACCGCTCTTTAACGTTCTTGTTGTAGTACCTACGCAAAACAACAAGGTATTTGGCTGTACATACACAAGAATCGATCCGCTTCTCTTTTGCACTATTCACTTCTAGCTCCCGTACTTCATTGACCTTGCCTTCATCGAAGTTCTCTACCTGTGCTGATCTGAAAGCTATATCTGCTGGGAGGACTACCTTAGCGCCGTAAACCATAAAGTATGGTGAGACGCCGGTGTTACGACTAGGCTGAGTTCTGAGGTCCCAGACCACAGCTGGTAACTCTTTGAGCCATCTTCCGGGAGCCTTGTCATTTTCTCTATACATCCTCTTCTTCAATGCGTCCAAGATCATGCCATTTGCCCGCTCAACATATCCATTAGCTCTAGGGTGCGCCACCGAGACATATTTTACTACTATGCTCCTTTCATCGCAGAAGTCCCAAAAAGCGTTCCCGGTGAACTGAGTACCCAGATCAGTGATGATGCTGTTGGGTATGCCGAAACGGTGGATGACCTGGTCGAGGAACGTGACAGCCTTTTCTGAGGATTCCTGTACCAGAGGCATGTATTCTATCCACTTAGAAATTTTGTCGATCAGCACAAAGGCGCATGTAAATTTCCCAGGAGCCGGTTTGAAAGGCCCGATCATATCCAGTCCCCAGCATGCGAAGGGCCAAGAGACTGGTATTGTCTAGATCTCATGTGCTGGTACGTGGATTCTCTTGGCGAAGAACTGACAACCCTCACAATGGTGGACTAGCTTCTCTGCGTTGGCTACTGCTGACGGCCAATAGAACCCTGCTCAAAAAGCCTTACCGACCAGCGTTCTTGAGGCCGCGTGGTTGCCGCAGGAGCCAGAGTGGAATTGGTCCAAGAGATGTTCGCCATCCTCCTGGGTTATACACTTCATCAAGATTTCCTGCTTTGCGTTCTTGCGCCATAACTTGCCATCGACGAGAAGGTACTGCTTACTACGACGCATCAGGTGCTCGTTTTCTGTCCGATTAGTGTAACCGCTGCCATCTATTAGGTACTTAATGAAAGGTATTCTCTAGTCGGGCTCATGAGTGGTCGGAGGCGGCTCGGTGGTGCTCGACGCTGGAACCGTAGCCACCAATTGCTGGTCTGGAGGCTTGTCGACCGTGGAATCTTCCTCTTCGATGGAAGGCGTGAGCAGGTCTTGGACGAATACGCCATGTGGGACTTTGGCTCGGGATGATCCTAACTTTGACAGCGCATCCGCTGCTTGATTTTTGTCCCGGACCACGTGTATGTACTCGATGCCATAGAACCTGCCTTCCAGCTTTCTGATTGATTTGCAGTATGCATCCATCTTTTCGCTGGTCGTGTCCTAGTCCTTGTTGAGTTGGTTGATGACCAGAGCCGAGTCTTCGTAGACATAGAGACGTTTAATGCCAAGCTCAACCGCAATGCGCAAACCATATATGCATGCTTTGTACTCGGCGGCATTATTAGATGCTGGGAAATAAATCCTAAGGACGTACCGGAGTTGCTCCTTGGATGGTGACACGAAAAGGACTCCTGCTCCCGCACCATCAATGTTGAGAGAACCGTTGAAGTACATCGTCTAATACTCATTGGATCCCGGAGAGGCAGGCGTGCTTAAGTCTGTCCACTCGATGATGAAATCGACGAGTGCCTGAGAGTTGATTATAGTATGACTTGCAAATTCCAAGGAGAAGGGGCATAGCTCCATTGCCCATTTGACGATGCGCCCATTCGCATCCTTGTTGCTAATGACGTCTCGCAGAGGGTACTCAATCATGACCACCACACGATATCCGTCGAAGTAGTGTTTCAACTTTAGGGATGTTATCAGTATGGCGTAGATCAACTTCTGAATCTGTGGGTACTTGGTCTTGGACTCATTGAGTACCTCACTGATGAAATAGATTGGTCGTTGTACCTTGTAGACGTGGTCGGGCTCGTCGCGCTCGACCACCATGGCCGTGGAGACCACTCGATTAGTAGCCGCAATGTAAAGCAAGAGTGTTTTGTCTTCTCTGGGAGCAGTGAGGACCGGAGGTGACGTAAGGTATTGTTTCGGCTGTGTGAAGGCAGCGTCTGCTTCCTCCGACCACTCAAACTTTTCGGATGCTTTGAGCAGTTTAAAGAACGATAATCATTTTTCGCCTAATCTTGATATGAAACGGCTGAGGGCGGCCATGCATCCGGTAAGCTTCTGAACATCCTTCACCTTTTTGGGTGGCTTCATGTCCAAGACAGCTTTGACTTTCTCTGGGTTAGGGCGTATGCCATCGTGACTGACGACGTTGCCAAGTAGTATGCCAGAAGGAACACCAAAGATGCAATTTTTTGGGTTTAATTTCCACTAGAATGTGTTAAGGGCTGCAAAGGTGCGTTCTAGGTTGTCAACAAGGGTATGTGCTTCCTTGGTTTTGACAACTATATCATCAACATAAGCCTCGACGAGGTTGTCTTTTATCTCATCTTTGAGGCAGGCTTGTATAGCGCGTTGGTACGTAGCCCCGGCGTTCTTGAGTCCGAACGACATGGTCGTGTAGCAGTAGGCGCCGAAAGGCGTGATAAAAGATGTCTTGATCTGGTCATCCTTTTTGAGAGCGATCTGGTGATAACCAGAGTAGCAATCGAGAAAGGAAAGCAGCTCGCAACCGGTGGTTGAATCTACGACCTCGTCTATGCGAGGTAAGCCGAAGGGGTCCTTAGGGCAGTGTTTGTTGAGATCAGTGTAATCAACGCACATTCTCCATTCATTATTCTTTTTGCGTACAAGAACCGGGTTGGCTAACCACTCCGGATGATACACTTCTTTGATAAATCCGGCTGCCAAAAGCTGCGTAACTTCTACCCTAATCTCCTCCTTTTTGTCGCGAGCGAATCGTCGTAGCTTCTGCTTGATAGGTTTGGCCTTGCCGTTGACACTCAAGGAGTGCTCGATCAAGTTCCGAGGTACACCGAGCATGTCAGCAGGTTTCCATGCGAACACATCCACGTTGCTCCTCAAGAACCTGACGAGCGCGTCTTCCTATTTGGGATCCAGGTTGGCCCTAATAAGGGCCGTTTTGCTGGGATCACTGTCGACCAGCTGGATCACCTTGTGCTCCTTGGACTTGATGTTCTTGCATGGAGCCTTGAGCTCTGGGATCTCCAGGTGGTCGGTCGAGGTCTTCTTGGCGTCGAGCATGGTCTCGGCCATGCGAATAGAGAGGTCATGAGCCTCTGCTATTTTGAAATTATCGTCCTCACAAGTATAAGCTACATATACGTTGCCCCTGAGGGTTAGAACTCCTTTCTTGGTAGGCATCTTGAGCACCAGATACCTGTAATGAGGTATGTCCATGAACTTGGTGAGCGACAGTCGACCAAGAATAGCATGGTAGGTGCCGTCGAAGTCAGCGACCACGAAGTTGACGTAGTCGGTGCGGAAGTGGTCCGGGGTCCCAAATTGCACAGGTAGCGTGATCTTCCCGAAAGGTGTAGAGCTCTGTCCGGGGAGAACACCCCAGAACTGTGCCTCGTACGGCTTGAGATCCGCCTGGGTTATCTTCAGGGCGGGCAGACTGTTCTTGAACAGTATATCGATGGAGCTGCCGCCGTCGATCAGCACTCTATCGAACTGAACCTTGTTGATGTAAGGATCGAGGACTTGGGGAAAACTTCCTGGCTCAGGTATTGTGGCCCATTGGTCCTTTCTGCTGAAGGAGATCTCGCGGTGAGACCATGGAGGGAGCCGCGGATCGGTGAGGAGGTTGTCGGTGTTGGCCACGTTCAAGCAACCGCGGGCGAGCAACTTGTGTTCTCGTTTGGTCTCGATGGACACTTTGCCTCTGATGATGGTGTGCACACGATCGGTTGGCTTGACGTACTTGTGACGAGGATCTACGTCTTCATCATCATTATCCTCGTTGCGCTGTTCCCCTGTGTCGTTAGGCTTGTCGGATGTATCCGGAGCCTATTAACGCGTGTAGATAGACTTGAGAACGCGGCAATTCTCCATGGTATGGTTTGACTTAGGATGGAGCTGGCAGGGCCCTTTTAATGCTTTGGCATAGTCGTCTTCGTAGTTACGCCGTCCACCACCTTTTTTAACGGTGTTGACCTCGCCGTCGTCTTCCCGAGCACGCTTGCCCCTATAATCGTCATGGCGGTTACGCCGCTGATTACGTTGGTCACGGTGGTCGCGGGAGTCGTTGCGCTGGTTGCGGCGGTCAAAATTGTCGTTCCAACCACGGTTGCCGCGGTAGTCGTCGCGGTGTGGGGGGTGGTCGGTGCGTGGAACTCTTGCTGCTTCTTCAATAATTATCTTTTTAGCGTCATCAGCGTCCGCATATTTCTTAGCGGTGGCCAGGAGCGCTGTGACCGATTCAGGTCTCTTGCGGAGGAGCTTGTCCCTTAGGGCATCGTGGAAGCGAAGGCCAGTGATGAAAGCCTCGATTGCCTCGTTGTCGGAGATTGATGGGACCTTGATGCGCATCTCCAAGAAACGCCGGACGTACTCGCGCAGTGGCTCATCTTTTCGATCTCAAATCCGTTGCAGATCATATTTGTTGCCGGGTTGTTTGCAAGTAGCAATGAAGTTGTCGATGAAGGCTTGCTTGATCTCTTGCCAAGAATCAAAGTAGTTCGCCGGCAAGCTGACCAGCCATTGGTGACCTGCATGGCCAACAACGACTGGGAAGTAGTTAGACATGACGTGCTCGTCAGCCATGGCTGATCTGCATGCAGTTTCATAGAGCATGACCCATAATTCAGGGTTTTCCTTGCCGTCGTACTTCTGAAGTTTCTCGAGCTTGAAGTTTTTGGGTCATATGACTTGGCGAAGGTGCGGAGTAAACTGCTTCAGACCCGGCGGGCTGTGGGCAATGTCATATTCCATACGGCGATAACTTTTGTGGGATGCTCGATCGTTGGCTCTCTGGTTGATGCAATCTCGCAGATCGCGTTCCCCGAGGTAGCGGCGAAGATCGTTATTGCCATCACGGCGATCCCGGTTGCCATCCTGATTAACCCTACGACCGCGGTGATTATCGCGGTTATCTCGGCGGTTGTCATCCCGAACATTGCGGCGGTTGTCCTCCCGACGGTGGTTGTCATCCCGACCACCATCATGACCACCATTTCCACCTTGACGGTTGTCTGATGGGTCGTTGTTGCGTGAGCCATGTTGGTTGAGTGGCTGTGAGCGACTTGAGTATTGGCGGCTGTGGCTTGATTCGACTGAAACGGATGGAGCCCGGGCTTGATTCACCATCTCTGCGGTCTGAGCCATAGCAGCCGTCAGATAAGCTTGTATATCATCGCGAACTGCCTGGGTTTCGGGGGTGTTGGGTAGCCGTTGCATTGTCGCCATGGCGACGGCTACGTTGGCGCTTGGAGTCCTAAAGACCTGTTTGTCCCCCACCCTATCGAAAGCATTGTTGAGGTCGCGTGGCTGGACCCTTATGCGTCATGCCTCCTCTTCCGCTTCAGCTTCGATTTGCCGGTGATTAAATCGGTCAATATTGCGTGCCTCGCGTGCAATCCTTTCTTGTTCTGTTTCGCCAACTGCTGGCGGTTCATCATTGCTGACAACATTGATCAAACCCCCTCGCCTTGGCGGGAAAGACGGGAATTGCGGGAACCCCGAGGCATGGTCTGGGATATCCATATCGTATTCGATGCCTTCATCATCGTGATGCTGGAGCTCGGTGTGGACGGAGGCATTAGATGCGATGCCAGACGAGGAGCTGAAGTCACCCTCTTGGACTGTGTGGACGGATCCTTCTTGATAATCCTCAATCCGGATCATGTTGACGAAGTTGCTTGGCCTCGGCCGAGGCTGATGTACAAAACATAGATCCGAGCAGCGTTGTATGTTATACGCGTAGTTGGAGGCGGTGTTTTGCAGGTCGTAGCGCTGGGCCTGGTAGTTCTCCATCGAGGCTTCGTACTCGGAGAGCCGGAGACTCATCGTGGAGGCTGGCCGGCGACAAGCGGAGCGCCCTTCAGGAGTAGATATGACCATGAGATCTGTACCAAGTCGTGCATGATGATTGGCCCGAGCTGGTCGGGTAGATCTATTGTGGGGAACGGTTACCTACTCATTAGGTTGACTTTGAATTGTACTTACCAGAGCTAGGGTTTCAGCGAGTTTGGTGCCAACCCGATCGATGGAGTCGAGCAGGTCGGTGTTGTTGATCTGCTTCCCTTTGTAGCGGGGAAGTGGACGATGGGTTGTTGGCATGGCTGAAGATGATGCAGGCGTGGTCGGAGCCAGATGTACTATGGTCGGAGCCAGATCCATTGTGGTCGGAGCTATATCCACCGTGGTCGGAGCCGTGTCCACCGTGGTCGGAGCCGTAGCCAATGCAGGTGAAGCAGTGGTCGACGTAGATTGAATCCGCGCTTCCTCCGTGGTCATGGTGATGAAGTCGTCGGAGCCGGTGGTCCAGGTGATCTGGCCGACGGTGAATGTGAGGCCATTCGGCGTAGCCACGGAGCCGGAGATGATGACCATCTTGTTTGCTTGGAGAGCAGTACGCACACCCCCTACCTGGCGCGCCACTGTTGATGAAATATGGTCGACAGTCTACCTAGGGGTATGCCCAAGGTAGTAGATTGTCGGCAGACAGATGCGCAAGCCACAAACAAGATGGTGACGCAAGACAGACACGAGGTTTTATCCAGGTTCGACCGCCAAGAAGGCGTAATACCTACGTCCTGTGTCTGATTGTATTGCTGTATGTCAATGAGAGATGTTTTTTAGAGGGTTCCCCTGCCCGCCTTATATAGTCCGAGGGGCAGGGTTACAGATCTGGAAACTAATCCTAGTCAGTTACAATTGCCATAGGTGACCGGATAAGGATTCCTATTCTAACCGACCAAGATCTTGCTTGATCGCCAAATCTATCTTGACTCATTGCGCAGGACTCCGAATAGGTTGGCCGGGCCACGCGTCGTCTTTTGGTGGACCGGACCCACTGATCCGGGCCGGCCCAATCTTAGCCGTAAGGGTATAGGGGTTAATACCCCCACACTGGTGGATGACTACAATCGGTACATGTGGCTATAGCTTCTAACCAGCAAGACTAAGGCGGTGGAAGCGGTCAAGAAGTTCAAGGCGTGCACAGAGGTGAAGAGCGGCAAGAAGGTGCGCGTGCTGCGGACTGATCATGGCAGCAAATTCACTTCAGTGAAATTCGCTGCGTACTGCGTGGATTATGGCATGGTGCGACACCACACTGTGCCGTACTCACCACAATAGAATGGCATGCTGAAGCGGCAGAACTAGATGGTGGTTGGCATGGCTCGATCCATGATGAAGGCTAAGAAGATGCCGATGGAGTTCTAGGGAGAGGCGGTGACCACAGCAATGTTTATCCTCAACCACGCGGCCACCAAGGCCCTGAAGGGCAAGACGTCGTTCGAGGCTTGGCATGGACACAAGCTGAATGTGTCCTTCCTTAGGACTTTTGGCTACGTCAGCCATGTGAAGAACACCAAGCCTCACCTCGGCAAGCTGGAAGACAGGAGCATGCCGATGGTGCTCCTAGGCTACGAGGAGGGCAGCAAGGCCTATCAGCTTTATGATCCCAAGAGAGGCAAGGTAGTGATATCTAGGGATGTGGTGTTCGATGAGAAGGCGGCTTGGGACTGGGACAGTCCAGGCATGGGGGAAGCTGGCGGCTTCACCAGCACCTTCGTCATCAAGCGCATGGTCATCCATGGTGGTGGAGACGCTAGAGAGGAGGTGCCAACCACTCCAGCAACAGAGCCAAGCACTCTTGGGGCAGTGCCAAGCACTCCGGGAGGGGTGCCAAGTACTGTAGAGGGGGTGCCGAGCATTTCAGCGGCAGCGTCGAGCGCTCTAGCAGTGGAGTCGACCACTCCAAGAGTGGTGCCGAATGGTCCAGCAATGATGCTGACCACTCTGGCAGAGCAGGGAAGCCGAGGACCACCGATCGAGTTCACCTCCCCTCTGAGCGACATCAGCGAGTTCATGGATGCCTTCCACGACGGCGAGGAGGTTCGGTTCTGTAGGCTAGACAACATCATCGACAATGCAGGGGCAACAGGCCTAGCGAGTCAGCTGCTCGATGATCCAGAGGTGCTCCTTGTTAGTGCCAAGGAGTCACCAATGTTTGCAGTGGCTGAACACGACGCCAATTGGCGATGGGCAATGTTGGAAGAGATGAAGGCCATCGAGGACAATGGCACATGGGAGCTGGTAGATCCACTGGTGGGCTATAGGTTGATCGGCTTGAAGTGGGTCTACAAGGTGAAGCGGGACGAACGCAGCGCCGTTGTCAAGTATAAGGCTCGGCTCATCTCCTGTAGCTTCGTGCAGCGTGAGGGCATCGACTTTGAGGAAGTCTTTGCTCTGATGGCACGAATGGAGTCCGTTCGCTTGCTGTTGGCCATGGCAGCAGGAAAGGATTGGCACGTCCACCACCTCAACATCAAGTCTGCATTCCTCAACAGCGAGCTCGTGGAGACGGTCTTCGTCAAGCAAACTCTGGGCTTCGCCACCAAGGGCGCTGAGCACGTGGTGCTCAAGTTGCACAAGGCGCTCTACGGGCTGTGGTTGGCCCCTCGGGCATGGAACACCAAGCTCGACGCCACCTTGGGCAAGCTTGGGTTCACTCACTACGCTACAGAGCACGTGCTCGACACGCAGCAATGAGGGAAGGAGGAGCTCATCGTCGGCGTGTACGTGGATGACTTAATCGTCACCAGAGCGCGAGCAGAGGACATCGACGATTTCAAGCGTGAGATGGCGGCTCGTTTCAAGATGAGCGATCTCGGCACGCTCTCTTACTACCTTGGCATCGAGGTGAGGTAGGGGAAGCAGAGCATCTCCCTAGGTCAGCGTGCCTAAGTGGAGAAGTTGCTAGAGCGCGGTGTCATGGTGGAGTGCAAGCCGTGCGCGACTTCGATGGAGGAGCAGGTAAAGCTGAGCAAGCATAGTACTATTGTGAAGGTGCACATGACACATTACCGGAGTATCATCGGTGGGCTGTGCTACCTCACTCATACCCAATCGGACATTGCATTCGCGGTTGGGTACGTTAGCCATTTCATGGAGGACTCGCGCAAAGATCACTGGTCGACAGTGAAAAGATTGCTGCGCTACGTCAAGGGGATGCTCGATCAAGCGATCATCTTTCCCAAGAGTGGTGGCAAGGGAGGGTTGTGGCTCATAGTGTTCAGTGAGGTAGCCCCAAGGCAAAGGAAGGTGAGCCGGAGCTCACAGCTTTCAGTGATACGGACATGGCGGGCGACATTGATGGGTGATGAAGCACCTTCGGTGTGCTCGTCTTCTTTGGAGAGGCCCCCATTGCTTGGCAGTCGCTGAAGCAAAAGATCATGGCGCTGTTGACGTGTGAGGCAAAATACGTCGCAGCAGCCACGGCAGCATGCCAGGCTGCCTAGCTATGCCGGCTGCTGGGCGAGCTGACCGGCGAGGAAGCTCACCCATCAGCTCTAATGGTGGACAACCAGCCCACCATCGCCCTCGCTAATAACCCTGTCCTCCATGACTAGAGCAAGCTTATCGACATCAAGTTCCACTTCCTCTAGGACTGCATTGATGGAGGGCAGATCATCATTAAGTTTGTCGAGACCGGCAGACAGCTCGCTGACATCCTCACCAAGTTACTCGGACGCCTGCAGTTCATGGAGCTGAGGAAGATGATTGGCATGGATGAGGTCAAGGCATCAGGCTAGCAACAGGATTAGAGAAGAATTGTTAGACATAATCTGCTGCTCCCCATTTCTCCTTTGTTGGAGACTGGTCGGCTCGGCCGACCAGTTCCTGTAGCTATAGTAGTATAGCAATAGGTCACCTCTAGTACATTAGTTGGTAGCTATTACATCAGCCATGTCTTGGTAGTAGGCTGAGGTAAGCTTTGTACTGCTAGGAGTAGTGGTATACCCTGTACCTTAGGAGTAGGTAGTTGGTGTACTCTTGTACTCAGGAGTAGGTAGTTGGCCAACAACTATGTACCTGGTAGAGGTACAACTATAGTTGTATATATTCCATCCAAAGGGCATGGAATATTCAGTTCAGTTGCCATAAACCAAAGGGCAGGGCTTCGGCCAACGCTGGTACTTGTGCTGAGTGTGTGTGTGCTATTCTCAATCTCTTCTTCTACCTCTAGGCATAGTGAGTGAGTGTGTGTGCTGGTAAGCTAGTTGCTTACCTGTGTAGGGTAGCCAGGGACCAACAATAACCAGAAAGAGTGGTTGTGGTCAAATACTTGTTTCTATAAGTGGAGAGATCTGCCATCTTAGGACCCAATTGCTTGATGATGTATGCTAGGGGTGACCCTACCGTATAGGACGCGCAGATTCCATGATCACAAGCATTAGTTTCAACACAGAAAGTCTTAGTGAAGTCAGACATGGCCAAGACTATGGCAGAACTGAGCGTTGTCTTCAGAGAGTCACAAGCCTACTGATAGACGCTGGTCCAAATAAACAGAGTGCGATTCTTAATTAAGAAGCGCTGTCAACGATTTAGCTAAGACTACAAATTGGTGGATGAATCTCCTTTAATAGCTAGCAAGTCTGAGGAAGCCACAGAAGTCCTTGAAATTTGTTGGTTGGGGCCAAAAAGTAATGGCCTAGATCCTATTAGGGTCAATAGAATCTCCTACCTCACTAATGATGTGTCCCAAGTAGGACAATTGGTGTTGTGCGAAGGAGTAGTGGCTATGCCTGACATGCCACTGATCCTGAGCTAACAACTGAAAAACAATGTGCAAGTGGCCAACAAGGTCATCATAGTTGCGGCTATAAAACAATATGTCATCCAAAATAACAAGAACACACTTTGTGAAGAAATGGTAGTAATGTAGAGTTCATAGCACCCTAAAATGTCCCTAGAGCGCCACACAAGTCAAATGGCATGACCTTGAACTTGAAGTGACCAAAGTGTGTTTAAAAAGTATTTTTTAATTCTTCACCAGTCTTGAGGCGGATTTGATGGAATCGGGAGTTGAGGTCCAAGGAGGAAAAGCAACTAGCTCATGACACATCATATCCATTAGCTCATCCAAAATTGGTAGATGGAACTTGTCATGGACAATGATGGTATTTAGGTGTCTATAATCGACACACGGTGGCCATAAACCATCCTTAATGGGCTGGTGGTGGACTGGATAAGCTCCTTGGTGTGCATGTCATGAACTTGAATTTTGATTTCATCTTTGAGATCCAGAGTTTACCGATATGGTCTTATGTCGATAGGTTGAGGACTAGGAATCAGTGGGATAGCATGATCATAATGATGGATGGGTGGCAATCCACTAACCGGTGCCAATACATAAGCAAACTCTAGAAGTATAGCTTAAATTTCTAGAGTCAAGGCCAGGGCAGGTGCTTCTAGAATAGTGTTCACTGAGAGGCTACAAACCTGAACCAAGAGATGGTCATTGACCATTGGTAGAAACCCATTAATGACAGCAAAGGAGCCATTTGAAATAGCCAAGAAGAATTGGGTATAAAAAACCGTATGAATGGTAGGAACATCTGAGTGCTCTATGGTAGAATCTACAGGCAGCAATCTGAATAGATCCAACAACTCTTCCCTGGTATGCAACTGCATAGTGGTGGAACATTTGTGCCCATGTGACCATTTCTCAGCAACAGTCACATAGCCCTCTAGCACCACAGTATGAACAAAGAGGAGAGTATGTCTTAGCCGCAGATGTCTTAGATGAAGTGCCATCACGAACATCAGCACCTTCAGTGGATGACATTGGCATTGTATCTTGATGTGGTGGCGAGGGAAGTGGAAATGGCCCCCAAGACATCTGCTTATGGTAAAACATGATATCGGGCCTACAGATTCACAACCACCGCTTGGGCACAACTGCCTCCTCCTACAACAAGGCCCAAGTGCAAGCAATATCCAAGGAAGACAATAGTTGAACAAGAACAATAAGGCGAATATCATCGCTTAAGCCATCAATAAAGCGCATGGTGTAAAACAAGGGATCAGATTTGTGACCATAAGCAACTAACTAATCAACCAACTTAGTGAATTTCTTAGCATAATCAGACATGGATCCAGATTGTTTAAATGTGATAAGATTATCAAATCAAAGCTCTAGGCGATCACAACCTAAGCGCTCAAGCACCACACTACCAAATTGAGACCAGGTGAAAGTTTTTAGATGGAATTCAACCAACTACCACAAACGTGCAGCCGGTCCTTGGAAGTGCGCAGACACAACACAAATCCAAATTGGATGTTCTATGTGATACATTTCAAAATAATCTTCGTATCTAGAGCTTGGGATTCTTGCCATCGAAAGGGGAGAAATAGAGTTTAGGAAATTGGCTACTGTAATTGCCGATGGAAGAACCTGATCTATCCAAATGAGGTTCTAGAGCAAACTGACCAAATGACATTTTAACAAGAGCAGGGGAGGTAGAAGTGAATGCACCCCTTCCCAAGACATAGGTGAAGACTATGGCAAACCTAGCTAGTGTCCCAGGAAGAATTTTCGATGAGGTGCCCAGTTGGTCAATTGACGGTGGAATTCAAAGCAGGCGAGCTGAGCCCTTGAACGCTGACTTAGGTTGCAAGATGAGACCAAGGTCAGCGGTGGCGTGCTCGAGCATAGAGCGATCCCATTGGTGTGCCAGCTTGCCAACCTCCTACTTGGTGTCGTCTATGGAGGCCTCAATCTAGGGGCGCCATTTGTCGAACACCTTGGCAGCGACTTCAAGAGCGACGACGTGGGAGCCGTGGTGGTGCTCGAAGTCATGGAAGTGTGCGTCCCACTTGAGGTCGTTCTTGGAGAACCAATTTTGAGTCTCTTCGAGGATGACTTTGTGTTAGGATCGATGGCTCCCAAGCAGCGTTGCAGGAAGATGTAGTGTGGGTGGGGTGGAATTGGCTTTAGAATCTATGAACTCTCCACAAATCGAGCAGGCGGGAAGGGAATTACGGAATCATAGATCCCGACAGCAGCTCACCGATGGGATCCGTGTTATAGGCCAATCGGATCTGGTGTTTGATCGATCGATGGAGTAGGAGCTCAAAATATTGGAGCGGAGGGATTGGTGAATCCGATACCAGAATGTTAAGGTAGGAGAAGCTAGCACAAAATTCAGATAGGCAGCGACAGTAGTTGGAAGGTAGAACGAATGAAGCTTAAGAGTTTAGGAATTCTATTACATTGCTGACCACACTCTCTTTTCTCTTCCTATTGCTTCTATTACATAGTCTAGACCCATTCTGGGCTGGCTATATGGATATTCTTGGTTCTGATCCTACGCAGCTCGCTTGGTGTTTGTGCTGCTGTTGTGCCGCTCCTGAGTGTTCCTCTCGACTATGGTAGTAGGTGATGTAGTAACATAATCTATCTTAAAATCCTAAAACATAAGTTTTTTTGGACGGAGGGAGTAAGAAATACGTTGTGTATCCTTCCATTACTTTTTTTGTTAAGTGAAAAAGAAGTGTGTGTGCGCGTGCACGCATTGTGCATGTGTGCATGCATGTGTGTGTATCACACATAAACCCTTTTGAAATATAAAATCAATGTCCGTTTCACAACACAAACAATATGGTCTCTCAATGTACCACAGATGTGTCCTGGCTTTCCGCTCTCCGGTGTTTAGAGCGGAGCTCTTTGGTCCAATGAAGGAGAAAGTTGAAAATCTCATCAGGATCGATGACATGGAGCCAACAATCTTGGAGGCTTTGCTTCACTTCATCTACATAGATCGTCTGCCTGATAGCTGCAGCGATGGCCGGAATCCGGCAATCATGCACTTGCTGGTTGCCGCTGACAGGTATGGAGTGGAGAGGCTAAGGTGGTTGTGTGAAAGTAAGCTCAGCGAAACCATTGATGTGGAAACAGTGGCAATGATGATAACTTTAGCAGAGCAGCACAACTGCTTGCAGCTGCGACGAGCTGCATTGGGCTCATGGCCTCGCCGAACATGCTTGGCCCAATCATGGAAACCGATGGATTCAATCATCTCATTGCAAGCTGTCCATTGGTGATGAAGGAGATTCCAGACAAGGTGTCCTGCATTTGGAGTAGTAAGCAGTGTCGGTGACAAGTGAGTGATACTGATTCTTAGTCAGTGTTCAGTTATCTACAGTCAGTTGTGTGTTTGCGCACATACACACATGTGTCTTGAACATATACAAAAAAGCCCATACATCAAAGTTTCTTGATATAAATTAAATTAGGAAATTTCTATTTATCTGTCAACACATGTTTCTTGGAAAAATTTGTCAGATACAATACAAATAACTTATAACAAACTTTTTCCAATCTAAGAATCACCAAAACTAAACCACATTCCGGTGGTGATTACATGCACTGATGTCATCCCAGAAAGAATCATTGAGTGAGTAAAGGAAAAACAATGAAGTATTGCATGAGTGAAACATATGTTATCTATGATACATATGTTATCTATGTCACCACCACGGGGAAAAAATTCCCCGTCCCCGTCCCCATCAACGTTAGCGGAGACATATGTTATCTATGTCACCACCGCGGGGAAAATTCCAATATTTTTTTGTTAAGTGAAAAAGAAGTGTGTATGCGCGTGGATGCACTGTGCGTGTGTGCATGCATGTGTGTGTGTCACACATAACAGTCCCTTTTGACATATAAAATCAATGTCCGTTTCACAACACAAACAGTATGGTCTCTCAATGTATGAGCTACTTACTGAGTTAGCAACCAACAAAACTGCCATGGAATAACTAGAGCTTTTGCTACGAAAGAGCAGGGCTCGCCATACCTCGACAGGGACTACCTACGATCAGGTGCGTGTTGACGGTCGTGATCGAGTCCCGCACCATGGAGAACGAGATAAACTCTGTCGTCGTCCCGCTCCAGGACTTTGGGAGATGCTGAGCAATGGCAAAGGGGCAGACGTCACATTCACTATGGACAACCAGTTGTTCCGTGCCCACAGATGTGTCCTGGCTTTCCGGTCTCCGGTGTTTAGAGCGTAGCTCTATGGTCCAATGAAGGAGAAAGCTGAAAATCTCATCAGCATCGATGACATGGAGCCAACAATCTTCAAGGCTCTGCTTCACTTCATCTTCACAGATCGTCTGCCTGATAGCTGTAGTGATGGCCGGAATCCGGCGATCACGCACTTGCTGGTTGCCACAGACATGTTTGGAGTGGAGAGGCTAAGGTTGTTGTGTGGAAACAGTGGCAACGAAGCTAGCTTTGGTAGAGCAGCACAACTGCTCGTAGCTACGACAAGCCTGC
Organism: Miscanthus floridulus; assembly: GCF_019320115.1. NCBI lineage: Eukaryota > Viridiplantae > Streptophyta > Magnoliopsida > Poales > Poaceae > Miscanthus > Miscanthus floridulus. The sequence goes on along the minus strand of NC_089594.1, from coordinate 16,753,084 downwards.
ATTGGGTTGATGGCCTCGCTGAACATGCTTGGCCCAATCATGAAAACTGATGGATTCAATCATCTCATTGCAAGCTTTCCATTGGTGATTAAGGAGATTCTAGACAAGGTGTCCTGCATTTGGACTAGTAAGCAGTGCCGGTGACAAGTGAGTGATACTGATTCTTAGTCAGTACGCAGTTATCTACAGTCAGTCATGTGCTTGTGCTGCTATTGTACCTCTCCCTGAGTGTTCCTCCTCGACTATGATAGTAGGTAAGTAGTAACATAATCTGTCCTAAAATCCTAAAACATAAGTTTTTTTTGACGAAGGGACTAAAAAATACTTGTGTATCCTTCCATTATATGTTTTGTTAAGTGAAAAAGAAGTGTGTGTGCGCATGCACACATTGTGCGTGTGTGCATGCTTGTGTGTATATCACACATAACATTCCTTTTTAATTTGCAATATAAAATAAATGTCCGTTTCACACACAGTATGATTGCTCAATATACGAGCTACTTATTAATGAGTTAGCAACCAACAAAACTGCCACGAAATAACTAGAGCTTTTGGTACGGAATAGCTTGAGAATTATTATATATGCTATAAAATTCTTCATCAATGATCATGACACGAAGGCTACGGCCAAATGTAAGGAAATGGCCCCTCCTAGGGCATTCGCCACAATTGCCTAGTGGTGCAACTTGTAGCTTCTTCCTAGGGCTTGATGGTCTTCACAAAGCATATTCAACGAGGAGGTGTAGCTGATATGGTTGTTTGTAGGACCCGTCGTCCTAGGGGTGGGGCAAAGGGGTGGCCGCTCTAGGCCCCAAAAGGAAAGGCCCTCCCTAGGTATATACTCTCTCCATACTAAAAGATGAAGTTGTTTTGGATAGCGTCACGGTCTCCAAAGCATAACTTTGACTACTTATTTTTATAAAGATATTTATCAAAAGGTGATATATGTAAATTTTTGTGAAAGTATTTTTCAAGACAAATCTATACATATGGTTTTCACATTTCCAAACTCAAAAACTTAAAAGTTATTCATGATTTATATTCCCAATGTTTGACCCAAGCCTTGTCCAAAACGACTTCATTTTTTTAAGTATGGAGGGAGTATTACATAGAACTAGCATGTGGCATATAGCCCAAAAATCCAAAACTCAAGAAGGTAGCAGCCTAGCACTGAGACATATCGCCAATTGACGCCACCTGAGCCATGTTGTGTGAAACAAATCATGCCTCGCTTTTTGACCCCAACTACGCTATGACTCACTGATTGCCTTGATCCGTCGTAGCTGAAGTACCTGGAATAATCAAGGAACTCATTCACTGCACTGACCTCGATGGAGCTGACGTCGAGCATTCTAGTAGATCGACTACTAATCGAAGGCTTGCTTGTTGGGTACCTTGCACACAACCATTCATCCAGAACATATATAAAACAAAAAATCGCACATTAAAGTTTATTGACACAACCTAAATTGTAAAATATTTTCCAGCACAAGTATACATATCATATCTATATAAGTAACGTTCCTCAAGTAGACTGAGTGTCATACCATGGATTGAAGCATAGGCTGGCGTTGTTGTGTCTACATTTTCTCTCGAGGCAGAATTTGTGCATGACCCACTTGGTCTTGAATCGCCTTGGGGCGTGCCAATACTTAAGATACCAGTGTTTTTTTTAGAGAACACGACTTCACACATATTTCATTAAGAAGAAGAGCTGAAAGAATGGCTTACACAATGTAGCTACGGGAGAACACCATAGTGTCGGTTACTGAACCACAGAGGAAGTGGTTAGGAACCTAAACGACAGCAGAATAGAAACAAAGGCATTATGGAGAGGCCCTCCACCACACACCTAACCGACTAGACCTGCAATGGAAGAATACATGAACTCAAGGGTGCAAGCAAATGAGATGAAGCCTTTAGATGGGCCTGGAGCTATGGACGTCTGGTGCTCTGCTCTATGGTTCATCTCTCGACTCTCGTACACATTGTACCGGGGAAGGGAAGCGAGGATTGGGGATGGGGACCAGGGCGGGCCCTCAGGGGAGGAGGCAGTGCCGCTAGTTGAGGTGTTCGAGGACAAGGAAGCGGTGCACGTGAATAGGTGCAAGACCAGCCCCCCACGGTGGACCATGTCAGAGAAGACCCACGATGACGTAGCAGGCTGTATGAGCACGATGAGAGTGGTGTTGCTGAAGCTGTGATGAGCCAAGTCGGAGAATGGTAGGTGGCGGCAACGACGATCGGCGGAAGCGGCAACAGCAGCAGCGGCGCCGGTGGAGCTGGGGATGGACGACGGAGAGGCGTTCTGATAGGCGGTCAAGACGTTCATCGTGAAGCAGCAGACCTAGTTCCACCTTGAGGAGTCCCTGATCATCGCCCGATCCCCATGGAGGATCAAATGGCCCCATCCCCTAATAGGAGATTTCCCCACGGGGAATCGGGGATCGGGCCAATTGCCATCTTTTGTTTGCACCCCTTCTCCGCCATCTTTGCCTTGTTTAAATATTAAATTCTAGTGAGTGAAAATACACCACACCGGTTGAATTAAAGATGTGTGTGCGCCCGTGTGCACGTGTGTGTGTCGATGTGTGGCTCTTGTGTGTGTGCGCGTGCTCATGTGCCCTGTGTGCGTGCGTGTGTGGGTGTGTGGCTCGTGTGCTTCGTTGAGTGTGGATTGTGTGTGCACGCACACATGCCATGTGCGCATGTGTGTTTTCCATTAGATATGTGAGCCATATAACTTTTATGCAAAATAGCTTGTGAAGCACTCCATCCGTTCCAAATTATAAGTCACTTTGACTTTTTTAGTTCATTCATTTTGCTATGTATCTAGACATATTATTATATCTATCTGTATAGTAAAATGGATGTACCTAAAAGTCAAAATGACTTATAATTTAGAATGGATGGAGTACCATAAAATGGTAAGTAAGTTGTTGTAGGGTGGGGAAGCAAGGACTTGGGATGGGACCAGGTCGAAGCCCTCTGGGGAGGAGGCGGCGCCGCCGGAGTAGGTGTTCGAGGACAAGGTGGCGGTGTATGTGAAGACTGTGTGCGCCCAGGCCCCGTGGCGGACCATGTCGGAGAAGACCCGTGGTGGCACAACAAGCCATACGAGCACAATGAGGCGTTGCGACAACCGAGTTGGAGAACGGCAAGCGGCGACAACGGAGATTGGCGGCAGCAGCAATGACTGCGGCGGCACTGGTGGAGCTAGGGATAGATGATGGAGAGGCGTTCCGACAGCCGGTCGAGGTGTTCATCTCAAAGCAGCAGACATGGTTCCACCGTGAGGAGTCCCCCTAATCATCGCCCGATCCCCATGGGTGATCAAATGGCCCGACCCCCTATTAGGGGAATTCCCCATGGGAAATCGGGGATCGGGCCCATTGCCATCTTTAGTTTGCATTTCTTCTCCCCCATCTTCGCCTTGTTTAACTATTGAATTCTAGCAAGTGAAAACACACCACACCGGTTGAAATAAAGATGTGTGCGCATATGTGTTGGTGTGTGGCACTTGTGTGTGTGCTCGTGTGTGGCCTGTGCTTGTGCGCATGTGTGCTTGTGTGTGTGCTTGCTTGTGTGTGCGTGCGTGTGTGTTTCCCATTAGATATTTGAGCCATATGAATTGTGTGCAATATAGCTTTTGAAGTACCATAAAATGGGAAATGAGTTGTTGTGGGGCGGGGCGGGGAAGCGAGGATTGGGGATGGGGACTAGGGCAAAGCCCTCCGGGGAGGAGGTGGTGCCACTGAAGGAGGTGTTCGAGGATAGCAAGCAGGTGGTGCATGCGAAGATGGTGGGCGCTCAACCTCCGTGGCGCATGTCGGAGAAGACCCGTGGCGGCATAGTAGGCCATACAAGCACGACGAGGGCGGCATCACCGGAGCTGCGGACCAAGTTGGAGAACGACAAGCAGCGGCAACGGTAGTCGGCTGTAGCGACGGCACCGGTGGAGGTGGGGATGGACGATGGAGAGGCGTTCTAGTTGGCGGTCGAGGCATTCATCGCGAAGCAACAGACATGGTTCCACCACGAGGAGTCCTTGATCATCGCCCAATCCCCATGGGGGATCAAATGGCTCCATCCCCTAAAAGGGGAATTCGTCGTCGGGTATCGGGGATCACGCCCATTGCCATCTTTAGTTTGCGCCGGTTCTCCCCCATCTTCGCCTTGTTTAACTATTGAATTCTAGCAAGTTAAAACACACCACACTGGTTGAATTAAAGATGTGTGCGCGCGTGTGTGCATGTGCGTGTGTGTCGGTGTGTGGCTCTTGTCTGCGCACGTGTGACCTGTGCGTGTGCGTATGCGTGCGTGCGTGGGTGTGTGGCTTGTGTGCATGCTTGCGTGTGTGTTTCATATTTGAGCCATATAACTTTTATGCAAAATAGCTTCTAAAGTACCATAAAATGGTAACTGAGTTGTTGTGGGGCAGGGAAGCGAGGATTTGGGATGGGGACCAGAGCGGAGCCCTCCAGGGAGGAGGCGGTGCCACCGGAGAAGGTGTTCGAGGACAAGGAGGCAGTGCACGAGAAGACAGTGTGCGCCCAGCCCCGCGGTGGACCTTGTCGGAGAAGACCCACGGTGGCGCACCAGGCCGTATGAGCACAACAAAGGCGGCGTCGCTAGAGCTGCGGCGACCAAGTTGGAGAACAGCAAGCGACGACAGCGGCGGTCGACGGTCGCGCAACGACTACGACGGCACCGGTGGAGCTAGGGATGGATGACAGGGAGACGTTCTGGTAGGCGGTCAAGTCATTCATCGTGAAGTAGCAGACCTGGTTCCACCGCAAGGAGTCCCTGATCATCGCCCGATCCCCATGGGGGATCAAATGGCCCCATCCCCTAACAGGGGAATTCCTCGAGGGGAATTGGGAATCGAGCCCATTGCCATCTTTAGTTTACACTCTTTCTCCCCCATTTTCGCCTTGTTTAACTATTGAATTCTAGGAAGTGAAAACACACCACACCGGTTGAATTAAGGATGTGTGCATGGCCTGTGTGTGTGCGTATGCAATCATGAGTGGGTGTGTGGCTTGCGTGCGTGCTTGCGCATGTGTTTCCCATTACATATTTGAGCCATATAACTTTTTTGTAATATAGGTTCTGAAGTACCATAAAATGGTAACTGAGTTGTTGTAGAGCGGGGAAGCGAGGATTGGGGATGGGCACCTGGGCTGAGCCCTCTGGGGAGGAGGTGGCACCACCGGAAGAGGTGTTCGAGGATAAGGAGGCAGTGCACGTGAAGATGGTGCATGCCTAGTCCCCCATGGCAGACCATGTCGGAGAAGACCTATGGAGGCGCTTGTTGGTGCGGGACCCACGGGATACCCCACAAGGAAGAGAGAAGACCTAGTCTAATTAGGATTCTTCTCCTGTAATCTTAGTAGTAGTAGTATTACTCTGTAATCCTACTAGGAACTCTCATTGTAAACCGACTAGGACTCTAGCCTCTTGACTATATAAAGGAGGGCAGGGCTCCTTAGGTTAGGAGTTCAGAACAACAATTGTACAACACAACTCTTTACGATCAATCCAACGCAAAGGCTAACGCCGACTGGACGTAGGGCTATTACTCGATCAAAGATCGAGGGTCCGAACCAGGATAAATCGACTGTCTCTTGCGTTACCATCGAGTTCTGCATACGCTGAAGCCCGAACATACTGCCCCGGGTACCCCCGTGGCAGGCTATCGGTGGTCAAACATCGACAGCTGGCGCGCCAGGTAGGGGCTTTCGGCGACTTTGCATCCGAGAGCTCGATGGACCTCGACAACATGATCTTCTCAAAGGGATCAATCTTCATCTTCGGTTCATGGATCTGCGAGGCAGGCGACGATGGCAAGCTCCAAGGCCGTCTCTTCGAAGATTCAGATCATCATCAGGACTCTTTTAGTTCGACAACAATGACAGGTCAGCTTGTTGGAAGATTCGCGCAGCTCGCGATTTCCAATCCAACTCGGATTCCGCGACTTCATGCATCCGATTCGAACTCAGGTTCCGCTTCCGAGACGAAGTCTTATCCGAGTTCTTTCGGAAAACCGAGTTCTTTTCCGACAAAGCTCCAGAACATGATGTCAACATATCAAGAATACTACTTAGAGTTCACTGAAAGTACTTCAAAGAAGTTGGGTCCTCTTCCGTTTGGATTCCACAACATGGCAACATCTTATCAGACATGGCCCGAAGGATCCACTTATCCCTTGCTTAGAATGCCGCTGAAGGGAGCCCAAGAAGGTCTCATTTTAACCATAACATCTCAAGACTGCATCATTCACTGGCCAAGTACCGTTCCTAAGAATGACGGCACCCAACTAGTCGACGATACGACAACAACAATTCTACCCTACCAAGAAGGAGATTCGATCTATGACTTTGAAACCTCTACTGAAGTTATCAACAACTCTGGCAGTACAGAAATCTCAACGACGATGACAGAACAACTCACGCTAGAGAAGTATTCATGATTCGCCGCCCTTGATCACCATTGATCCCCCCAGAAGCACCCGATGTAAGATCTTCAGATGAGTCCAAATCCAACATATCACCATTTATCTAGGGGCACGATGGCGAGACTGAGAGTCAGAGGCAAGCGAGAGAAAGAAAGAACAAATTGAAACAAGGACGTCAACGCCGTGCTAAACAGTGAAAGGACACTTGGATCAAATATGAATCAGGACTAGCCGAGTACAATAGAAGGAAATCAGAATGAGAGATCAAAGAAGGACGAGCAGCGAATACACCCTACGATAAGATCTGAGAAGCACTAGAAGAACTCAGGGCGACCTCATATCCCAATGAAAAACAAGAACAACTCCAAGATTTTCTCTGATCAACAGTCCTTAAAACGCATGACGGAAAGGCAACATCTCATGAGCAGGAAGATCAAAATCAAAGGAAGTCCACTTTCGAAAGACTTGGACCAAGTGGAAGTCACAACAGGGAGAGCTGAAGAAATCACAGTCAAAACAACCGAGTCGAGCAACCAAGAAAGACCAAAAGCAAAGCACCTACTCGGACAGCCATACAAAACTACTCTCACCAAGACGACAGTTGGCAAGAAGGGGGCGCAAAATCAGAATATACGGAAGCCAGAACGCATGATAGATTCTCCTGTTTTGTGAACAGACTTGCTTCAATACGACTACCTCACAAGTTCAAGCCGTCCAACCACTCCAAGTACGATGGCAAGACCGAACCAAAGCAATGGCTCAGGATTTACTCACAATCGATTGAATTGGCCGGAGGAGACGATGACATCAAAACCTTGTTCTTTCCCATGGCCCTAGAAACCATGCCACTCCAATGGTTTGACAAATTGAATCTAGGATTAATCAGAAATTGGGAAGACTTGCAAAGAGCTTTTTGTGAAAATTTTGCAGGAATTATTACACATCCAATCACCCACGTAGAGTTAAAAGGACTCAAGCAGAAAGGAGGTGAAAGTCTCAGGAATTACTATCGACGATTTGGCGAACTACGAGCTCAAGTACATGACATCACACAACGAGAAGTAATCGAAGCCTTCTCTCACGGAATCATGGCTAGGTGGCAATTTCAAGACTTCTGCAAAGAAAACCCAAGAAACAATGAAGAATTCAGAAGAACAGTGGAAAAAATGATTTTTGCAGAGGAGAAGACACGAGAAAGATTCCCAGATAGAAACAACAGAGACAACCTAGACAGGCAAAATCCTCAAAACAACAGACATCAGGAGAGAAAGCGAGGTCCAGACAACACAATAGCAATGGCAGACAAATCAAAGAAATTTACCAAGCCCAGAAGATATGACGACATTGAGAACATACGTTGCCCCTTGCACCCCAACGGAAAGCACACCATCAGAAATTGCTACACCTTCAACAAAAGATACACTAGAAAAGATAGCAAGGGAAACAATAAAGAAGACAATCAGAAAAAAGAAGGAGACAACCATGAAGACAAGGGATTCCAAAAATCCAGAGGGACAGTGGCAGTAATTTTTGCCGGGGTTCCAGACTCTAGAAGCAAACATCAAGAAAAACTAGCGTTAAGAACCATCATGGCAGCAGAACCTGCTACACCAAGATATCTCAACTAGTCAGAGTATCCAATCCAATTTTCAAGAGAAGACCAATGGACCAGCGTAGGAAACGCAGGCCATTACCCACTGGTTCTAGATCCAACCATTGCCGGTATGACTATTACAAAAGTACTAATCGACGGAGGAGCTGGACTCAACATCATTTTTTCAGAAACTCTAAGGAAGATGGGACTACAACTCGCCGGAATGATCACACCAACAAGCATACCTTTTTATGGCATAGTACCCGGCAAGGCAGCAATGCCACTCGGACAAATCACTCTACCGGTTACTTTTGGGACTCCCTCGAACTACCGCACCGAGTTCATCAAGTTTGAAGTCGTAGATTTCGATTCATCATATCACGCAATCCTCGGGCGCCCAGCACTAGCAAAATTCATGGCAATACCGCATTATCCATACCTGTTGCTCAAGATGCCAGGGCCTAACGGTGTTCTTTTTCTTCGGAGTGATTTAAAGCACGCATTTGACTATGATGTACAGGCAATCCAAATTGCAGCAAAGGCACAGACAAACGATGGAAGAAAAGAAATAGCCACTATCGCCGCAGAAATAAGCCAAGAAGAACTAGAGATACCGGCTAAAAGACCAAGCATCCTAGCGCCACCAAAAGAAGCCGACGTCAAGCAAATCGACCTAGGCACCGGTGATCCCTCAAAAACGGCAACCATCAGTGCCCACCTATCAGCAAAATAGGAACTCGCGCTCACCAACTTTCTTCGGGACAACAAGGATATCTTCGCTTGGAAGCCGGCCGACATGCCAGGGGTCCCAAGAGAGTTGGCTGAGCACGGAATTGATGTCAATGAAGGCTCCAAGCCTGTGAAGCAACGACTACGGTGATTCTCTCTCGACAAGAAGGCAGCAATTAAAAAGGAAATTACAAAACTAATGGCAGCAGGATTCATCAGGGAAATTCTCCATCTAGATTGGCTAGCAAATCCAGTTCTGATACAGAAAAAGAACACAAACGAGTGGCGCATGTGTGTTGACTACACAGATCTCAACAAACACTGCCCAAAGGATCCATTTGGGCTACCACGCATTGATCAGATAGTTGATTCGACAGCAGGATCTGCCCTATTATCCTTTCTTGATTGCTATTCCGGATATCACCAGATCGCATTAAAAGAATAGGACCAAAGCAAGACATCTTTCATCACTCTGTTCGGCGCCTACTGCTACAGGACCATGTCGTTTGGACTTAAGAATGCCAGAGCCACTTACCAAAGAGCCATCCAAACATGCCTTGGTGATCAGATCGGCAAAAATGTAGAAGCATATGTGGATGACGTGGTTGTAAAAACAAAGAACCCAGATACACTGATTGAAGACTTAAAACAAACCTTTGAGAATCTGAAAAGGTGGAGGTGGAAATTGAACCCAAACAAGTGTGTATTCGGAGTTCCTTTAGGACAACTACTCAGATTCTTGGTCAGTCATCGCGGAATAGAAGCAAGCGCCAAGCAAATTCGAGCCATAACAGAGATGGGCCCTCCTCGAAGCATCAAAGATGTACAAAAACTAATAGGCTGCATGGCGGCACTCAACCATTTCATATCAAGACTCGGCGAAAAAGGGTTGCCTTTCTTTAAACTACTAAAGAAGACAGACAAGTTCGAGTGGACGGAAGAAGCCAATGAAGCTTTCAAGAAACTTAAGGCATACCTCACTTCCTCACCAGTCCTCACACCTCCAAAGAAAGACGAAGACATGATGCTATACATTGCAGCAACTTCTACTGTAGTCAGCACGGCGATAGTAGTGGAAAGGGAAGAAGAGGGGCGCGTGTATAAAGTACAACGCCTAGTATACTACATCAACGAAGTGCTGTTAGAATCAAAAATCCGGTACCCGCATGTGCAAAAACTACTCTACGCCCTATTGATCACTTCACGCAAGCTTTGTCACTATTTTGAAAGCCACAAGATTACCGTGGTGACAGATTTCCCACTAGGAGACATCTTACACAACAAAGACGCAACAGGACACATATCCAAGTGGGCGGTTGAACTCGGTGCTCTCAACATCGATTTCACCCCACGGAAAGCAATTAAATCTCAAGCCCTTGCTGATTTTGTTGCCGAATGGACAGAAATTCAACAACCCATGTCAAGTGTTATCCTTGATCATTGGAAGATGTACTTTGATGGATCACTCAAGCTAGGCGGAGCCGGTGCAGACGTCCTCCTAATCTCTCCAGATGGAAAACAACTAAAGTATGTCCTTCAGATATTATGGCAAGCTACCAACAATGAAGCAGAATACGAAGCTCTCATACACAGGCTAAGAGTGGCTATTACCCTTAGAATCAAGCGATTACTCGTATATGGTGACTCGGTAGTAGTCATCAATGAAGTAAACAAAGATTAGGATTGCACCAAAGAAAACATGGGTGCTTACTGTGCTGAAATCCAAAAACTCAAAAAACATTTCCAAGGATTAGAAATTCTACATGTCCTGCGGGATTCCAACATTGCAGCATATGTCCTTGCAAAGCTTGGATCAGACAGGGCAAAGGTACCACTCGGTGTTTTCATAGAGGAGTTATCAGCCCCCTCTATCAAACAACCCAGAGAAATAACCCCTCAAATCTCAGCAAAAGGCACCCAGATCTTGGTAATCACCAATTCATGGACCTAGGTTTTTATTGATTACATTAAAGAGAATAAGTTGCCAGCGGAAAAATAGGAAGCCACATGAGTCGTTCGCAGAAGCAAGAATTACGTTCTAGTAGGAGACAAGCTATACAGAAGAGCCGCATCATCAGGAGTACTCCTAAAATGCGTCTCATTTGAAGAAGGCAAACAAATCCTAGACAAAATACACTCAGGTTGCTGTGGAAATCACGCCGCCTCAAGAACACTAGTCGGCAAAGCATTTCTCACTAGTTTCTATTGGCCAACCACTTTGAAAGACGCAGAAGAACTCGTCAGAAAATGCAAAAGTTGTCAGATGTTCGCAAGACAGGCTCATGTGCCAGCCCACAACCTCATCTGCATACCACCTGCTTGGCCATTCTCCTGCTGGGGGCTGGATCAAGTAGGACCTCTCAAGAAAGCAAAGGGCGGTTTCGAGTACATCTTCATAGCAATTGACAAGTTCACCAAGTGGATCGCGTACAAACCACTCACAAAATACAGCACAGCCAAAGCAGTCGAGTTCATCCAAGACATTATGCACCGCTTCGGCATGCCCAATCGAATCATCACAGATTTGGGTTCTCCCTTCACAGCTACAGAATTCAAAAGTTGGGCACAGGATTGTGGCTTCAGCATAGATTACGCATCAGTCGCACATCCAGAAGCCAACGGATAGGTAGAAAGGGCTAATGGACTCATACTAGCCAGATTAAAACCAAGACTATATGAAGAACTAGTAGACTATGGGTCAAAATGGATTGAAGAATTACCCAAGGTTGTATGGGGGCTACGGACTCAAATAAGCAGAGCCACCGGATACTCACCTTTCTTCCTGGTGTACGGATCAGAAGCCGTACTACCCACAGACTTGATCTGGACGTCACCAAGGATAGAGCAATATGACGAAGGAGAAGGAGAACACACCCGAAGATTAGAACTCGACAGTATAGAAGAAGTCAGAGTAAACGCTACCCTGCAATCAGCAAGATGCCTCCAAGGACTAAGGCGCCACTACAATAAGAATACCCAGTCTCGATCATTACAAGTTGGAGACCTAGTACTAAGAAGAGTACAAAAAACCGACGGACGCCACAAACTACTCAGTCCATGGGAAGGTCCTTTTATAGTCACAAAAGTCATCGGACCAGGCACATACAAGCTCATAACTAAAGATAGAAAAGAAGTCAACAATACATGGCACATCAGTCAGCTACGAAGATTCTACGCATAAAAACAACTCAAGGGAAAATATGTATACAAGACACAAGAGATCAACATTCATAATCAACAAAGATAGCGCTATGTATCATTGTAACACATCAATATTCATGATCAATAAAGATGATTATCTCTCGACAAACATATGTCTCATGGCTCTCTCCGAGTTGTTTCTTAAATGCAAAATGGCTGAAAAGACGCCTGAGCATCCCGGCCGAGAGCAAAATAGCTGAAAAGACGCTTGAGCCCGCCGATGAGGGTAGCTAACAAGCTAACACCCGAAATAAAATGCAAAATGGCTGAAAATACGCCTGAGCATCCCGACCGAGAGCAAAATAGTTGAAAAGACGCTTGAGCCTGCCGATGAGGGTAGCTAACAAGCTAACACCCGAAATAAAAAGCAAAATGGCTGAAAATACGCCTGAGCATTCCGGCCGAGAGCAAAATAGCTGAAAAGACGCTTGAGCCCGCCGATGAGGGTAGCTAACAAGCTAACACCCGAAATAAAAAGCAAAATGGCTGAAAATACGCATGAGCATCCCGACCGAGAGCAAAATAGCTGAAAAGACGCTTGAGCCCGCCGATGAGGGTAGCTAACAAGCTAACACCCGAAATAAAATGCAAAATGGCTGAAAATACGCCTGAGCATCCCGGCCGAGAGCAAAATAGCTGAAAAGACGCTTGAGCCCGCCGATGAGGGTAGCTAACAAGCTAACACCCAAAATAAAAAGCAAAATGGATGAAAATACGCCTGAGCATCCCAGCCGAAGCAAAATAGCTGAAAAGATGCTTGAGCCCGCCGATGAGGGTAGCTAACAAGCTAACACCCAAAACAAAAAAGCAAAATGACTAAAACTAAGCCTGAGCATAGACTACAGCAATTTCAAGACAAGACCCTCCAGCTACTTGTTCCAAATAGCAAGAGGCTCGGGGGCTACACTAGAGATACCCAAGAACACAAAGACCTACATATAACGAGTTGTTTACATGGCACAGAAGAAGGCCAGACAAGCACTCGACAGATCAAGAAAGGTTGTCAGCACAAAGATCTATATATATAACGAGTTGTTTACATGGCACAGAAGAAGGCCAGACAAGCACTCGACAGATCAAGAAAGGTTGTCAACACAAAGATCTATATATAACGAGTTGTCTACATGGGACAGAAAAGAACTCGACAAATCAAGAAAGTTTGTTAAAATAGCGCGCAGAGTTGTTTACAAGGCAAAGACGAAAGCAAGACAAAGTACTCAGCAAGTCAAGTAACTCTGACCAATTGGACAAATCATCCAAGGAATAAACAAGGAATCCTGGCAGAGAAGACATCAACAAAAATCTTCATTCAAAAGAAGCATAATGTCATATTACAAGGCACGGGCATAAAGGTCAAATACATCAAGCCTCATCATCAGGAGGAGAGAGAACAATATTAAGATTATCTACTATTCTACTAGCTAAGTCTTCAACCTCAGGCTCCATCCTCTCAACGGCATCGATGTATTCTTGACTATCAGCTTCCTCTTCTATCTTGGACAAAGGAGTCGCTAGAGCAAGAACCCGGACCTAGGCTAGGACATTCTTGGTACACAGTTGAGCGCACCTCTTCACAAACTCTTAGAAACGAGTCGAAATTCGAGGAATCAACTGAGCCCAAGATTGCCCATCATCCGCTGGAGTTCGAAGAACGTCGGCTACTGAACGAAAGGATTTCCACAAAGCTTTCCAGTTTTCAGTAGCCGTCGCCAACTTGCCAGACAAGTCTTCAATAGTTTTTTAGGCCTGCACAAGATCTCTATTAGCTCCATGCCTAATCAACTTAGCAAGCGCGAGTTCCTCCTCAGCATGAGTAATTACCTCCTCAGCCTTGTTGTGACTTGTACAAACCAGAGTCTTCATTTCTTCAATGCCCTCTGAGTGCTTCTACTTTTCAACCCGGAGAGCTGGACAAGACAACAAACAACAAGTCAGTAGAAAGAAGAATTTGAATGCAGAAGGAAACAAAAAGAACCCTCAATACCGTTGCACTCCTTCACGGCCTCCGAGTTCTTTTGAGCCTCCTGGAAAGCAGCATCCCTCTGCTTTTCGGTCTCAACAACACGGGCATGAAGAGATTTTTCCTCATCCTGATGCGTTTGACGCTCAGCCTCCATCTCGGCCTGGAGGAGGTCAAGATCAGCTTTCAAGGCGCTCACTTCGGAAGACAACTTTTTCTCATTTTCAGACGAGAAAAAGAAGCCGGTATGATCATGAGAAAAGGACTGAGCAGAAAGAGACAAAGAAAAACAAAGCATAAGGACAGAAGAAAAGCGAACATCCAAAGAAGGAACGGTGGAAAAACATACCTGGAGCTTTTCTCCAAAAGAAGTTGCAAGGGACGATAAGCTTCCTTAGGCAACAATTAACTCCGATAGCCGATGAGTGGCATCAAACTGCTGCACCACATCATCAGCAAAAGGCGGACCACCGGAGGCAAGAGAAGGAGAAGGAGAAGCCAGCCGAGGCGAAGAAGGCACAACCAGAGCAATCTCCCGGGAAGTTGAGGCCAATCCCTCAGAAGGACCCGCCGCAATGGCCACGGTCACCTTCGGGGCAACCAAGTCAGCAGCGGCATCACTGCCAGAAAGCCTTGTCGCCCCCACAACCACTTCACCAACAGTGTGCTGCGAGTCCTGAGGCTCAGTACTCGGTGGCACAACGGAGGGCTAAGAAGAAGTCGACGGGGGGACGAGAGAAGACGAAGGCCTGAAAGTTGATAAAAGAACTCGCCAATGAGAACGAGAGAAAAGGAAAGCAGAAGCAAAGAGACGAAACCAGAATCCACTCACCCAGCTATCTTCTTCTTCGCAAAACAAAAAGAGGACCTCACAGGGGGACCACGGCGGCAAAAATGTCCCTGCCACTTGGCAGAAGCAGCGGTATAGCCGGTACCAGAGCCCCGGAAGAACTCAACACCAGAGCTACCGAAGAAACCGGCGCAGGAGCCTCAGAAGAACCCATACTCGACGTCCGATTACTACAAAAAGATCAAGACTAAAGTCAAAACAAAGAGGAGGAATTCAACGGCAGGAGAATATGAAAACAACTCACCGCCACATGATAAGGGGTACTTCATCATCCTCTTCCTCCTCGATCTCGACCAAGGCCACCAGGGCACCCGCTGAAAAAAGGACAAAAGTACTCGGTTCAAGATAAAAACAAGAAAACAAAGGGACAGAGAGTATTAATATGCTCACCTAAGAGCATGCTAGCTACAACTGGAGTACCTGGTCGAGCACTTGGCTTGCGAGACTTCTTGGAAGCAGGTAGACCAGATGAAGAGCCATCCGTTCACCCCCTCTTCGGGACACTATGAGGACCTCGAGGGACTGGACGAGGAACATATTCTTCATATACATCAACAACTCCGGAAGAAACTCCAAGAAACGATGTGGTGATTTGGAACTTACTAATTACAGAAGCCCCAGCAAGATCCTCCCCAGTATTCACCACGGTAGGGAGGACATCAAGGGGGATTGGGTCAACAAAGTTGCGCCCCAATTCCTACAAAGAAGAGTAAAACAACCAGATGAGAAAGATTAAACAAAGGTGGAGACCACAAGGAAATTCAAAAAGTACTCGAATAAAGAAAAATAACTCACAGCAGGAGGAGGGTTCTTAGCGCAATACTCAACAACAGCGTAAGGAACAACGTTCACCCCTTTTAGCATCTTCCGAAGACGCTCGAGCACCTCCTCGTCGGTCAACTCAAGGGCAAGGACCATACGAGAAGGATCCTCTGCCCCAGAGTACTCAAAACCAAAGTTTTCTCGCTCCTTACGAGGTTAGACTCGACGGCGAAGAAAACTAGAAATAATACCAAGGCCGGTCAAACCTTGCTGTTTTAGAGTACTTATCCTCTCAACAAGTGGCTTGATCGCCTGGTTCTCATAATCAGTCAAGAGTTTCTTCTCCCATCGATCGTTAACCGTGGGACCAGAAGAAGAATGAACGGAAAGAGGAGGAATCATGTTGGCGGAATAAAACCACTCAGAACGCCAATCCTTCACAGAGTCAATTAAGTCATAATCAAAAAATTTAATTTTGAGACCCTAACGGAACTGAATCCCACACCCACCAAGAACAGAAGTGTCATCACGGCGGGGTTGTGGTTTCAGACGTAAGAAGAAACGGAAAAGGGAAAGAGAAGGAGGAATTCCAAGAAAGGTTTCGCAAAGATGAACAAAGACAGAAAGATGGAGGATAGCATTGGGGGTAAGATGGTTCAAAGTAACCCCAAAATAATTAAGGAATCGATGGAGGAAGGCAGAAGCGGGAAGGCAGAGTCCAGCACGGACAAAGGAGACAAAGAGGATGATCTCACCAGGACCGGGAGCAGGGACCCGATGCTCGCCTAGAGCTCTCCATTCAACAAAGTCCTTGCTCTGGATCAAGCTGTCGCTGACAAGCTCGCGAAGCTGCTCTTCAGTTGTTGTCGGAGCCGGCCAAACCTTCTGGGCAGCCCTCATGGCCACAAACTCTTGGTTCTCGATCAAAGAGAGTGATGATTCCTCATCCACGAAGTTAGACTGGGACTTGCTCACGGTTTTCCTCTTACCCATGTACTAACGGAGGCAAAAAAACAACTAGGGGAAGAGAAAGTTTGGACGGCAGCGGCAATGGCGACGGCGGATTTCTGAGAGCTAGGGTTTTCAAGGCAAGAGAAGGGCAGTAAAGAAAAAGAAGGTGAAGGGTCTTTAAATAGATTTTACAGTGATAAAAACGGTATAATTCAACGAGCAGATTTTAGACTTATCCATCCAGCACTACGATGGAGTTATCAGATTGCTGCAAAAAACAACCCGTCAGCCATGAAGAGAAGAAGGGCTACCTCACAAGGAACATAAGAACTCGGTTCTTACAGAAAGAACTCGGGAATCTGATGAACAACCAGGACCACAGCAGAAAAATAAATGACAACTCAGAAGACAAGATTTTCTCCATTACAAGCAACTTCAAAAATAGAAGATTACAAATCTTACAAGACCCAACGAACTCGGTACCACAAAAAGCAAAGTAGCAAAGAGGAACCCAGACACGGCTAGGCTCTAGAACGACTACGTGTCCCAAATTGCTACTCGGAAGGACAAACCGCCATCAGCTACACTATTTTCTTCAAAGGATGGACACAGTGCATCCAAGGCGGAAATCAGTAGAACGGTAGGACAACATGGAGCAGAGAAGGCCAGCAGGCATCTGTCTACCCAAGACCGATGTGATACTGGATATGGCATTGATCTACACCGAACAGTCTCAGGACAGGCCACGAGGATCAACCCAGAACTGCCAGATGAAGGAACGAAGCCCACATCATAAGATTTCCTCCAACTACCACCACGTACATCCTGGTACATTGCTGCTGCGGGATTAGCCTACCTCTAATCCCTATCACAAGACTTCCTCCAGCTACGACAAGACACACAGGAACTACAAAACACGCCCGGGGGCTGCTCTACTTCACAAACTATCATGTTCATGACCACGAAGGTCTCAACAGAATGTTCAATGGATAAAAACAAGCACTCCGGGAGGGTATTTATAGATCAAAGGAGTGGTGCATATGGACTAGGAGTACCAACTAAATAAGCCTAACAAAGGACACAGTGAAAAGACAAGACCTAATAATGGAAGACTCAGGCGAGAGGGAACAGTACTCGAAGACGAGCATATTCAGAAGAATATACCAACATAGTACAACCCGTGAACAAAAGGCATTTAAACTCAACCACCACCATACAACTACATCTGACAACAGCAGACTACATGAGAATACGCCAAGACTCTGCATCAGAGTTCTTCCTAAACAAAACAACCCGGATATACACTCGGGGGCTGCAAAAGGAAAGGTATACAATTTTTTTGGACAACTCAGATTCAAGACCCTCCAACTTTTTGTTCCAAATAGCAAGAGGCTCGGGGGCTACACTCAGTGAGTGCACTTTTTTCAAAAAAAACACACGTCACTTAGAAGACTTCTTCAGGACAGACGACTTCAAGGCCACAAGATAAAAAGAACCCGGACATAGCTATATCCGAGCTCGTTTCGACAAAAGAACCCGGACATAGCTAAATCCGAACTCTTCTCAACAAAGAAAACGGGTATATGCTCGGGAACCTTTCGACGAAGAGTCAGAGAGATTTCAAGAAAAGACCCTCAAAGCTCCTTGTGCCAAACAGCAAGAGGCTCGGGGCTACATACAAATGGGAGTACTTTTTTCTTTAAAAAGGTACACACCACGCAAAGATCTCATGAAGCGCTACACGGTTTCACTCAAGAAAGCACTCGGATGACGCTTGTTCCTACTCGACGAGACTTGAAGGAACAAGACGAGGCTTCCAGAACTCAACCATGAAGTGCTGGGGGCTTGTCGATGCGGGACCCATGGGATACCCCACAAGGAAGAGAGAAGACCTAGTCTAATTAGGATTCTTCTCCTGTAATCTTAGTAGTAGTATTACTCGGTAATCCTACTAGGAACTCTCATTGTAAACCGACTAGGACTCTGGCCTCCTGACTATATAAAGGAGGGCAGGGCTCCTTAGGTCGGGAGTTCAGAACAACAATTGTACAACACAACTCTTTACGATCAATCCAACGCAAAGGCTAACGCCGACTGGACGTAGGGCTATTACTCGATCAAAGATCGAGGGTCCGAACCAGGATAAATCGTCTGTCTCTTGCGTTACCATTGAGTTCTGCATACGTTGAAGCCCGAACATACTGCCCCGGGTACCCCCATGGCAAGCTATCGGTGGTCAAACATCGACAACGCTGCAGGCCGTACGAGCACAACGAGGCGTTCATCGTGAGAATGGTAGGCGGCGACAATGGTGGTCCGGGGCAGCGACAGGGTCGGCACCGGTGGAGCTGGGGATGGACGACGGAGAGGCGTTCTGGCAGGCGGTCGAGGCGTTCATCGTGAAGCAGCAGACCTGGTTCCACTACGAGGAGTCCCTGATCATCGCCCGATCCCCATGGGGATCAAATGGCCCTATCCCTATCCCCTAATAAGGGAATTCCCCGCAGGGAATCAGAGATTGGGCCCATTGCCATCTTTAGTTTGCACCCCTTCTCCCCCATCTTCGCCTTATTTAACTATTGAATTCTAGCACATAAAAACACACCACACTGGTTGAATTGAAGATGCGTGCACTGCGTGCGCGCATGCGTATGTGTCAGTGTGTGGCTCTTGTGTGCGCGTGCGTGGCCTGTGCGTGTGTATGCACGCGTGCGTGGGTGTGTGGCTTGTGTGTGCGCGCGCACATGACACGCGTGCTCGTGTGTGTTTCCCAATAGATATGTGAGCCATATAACTTTTATGTAAAGCTTTTGAAATACCATAAAATGGTAACTGAGTTGTTGCTCATCCGCATACATTGCAAGCCACGGGGAAGCAGTAGAATCCAGCCAAGCATGCATCCAATTCCACATTTTCATGCTGACAAAAGAAAGCCATCGTGCACATAGTCCAACATGTCACATCCAAACTGAAGAACTGAAAAAGGGGGACGGCTCAACAGAGCCTATATAGAACTCTTGATTCACCTGATTTTTATATTTATAAGACTGATCTGTTGCAATATGGATTACAACCTCTTAAAGAATGGGTACAACATTTGCAAACTCGCATTCTACATACAAAATATAGTACACTTCTTTCTTATGCTATATAGAAACAGATTCTGCTATGCGCAAGATTCTTCATTGGATGGGTTGGATGGCAAGGACCAAGGTCACTCACAAAATTACCCACTGCCACACCCGCCATCTTTCTCACCTTCAGAGAGCCTTGACCCAGCAGCATTAGACTCATCGCCCGATATACTCGACTGTGCAGTTCTCCTTGAGCCATTCAAGCACCTTTGCTGCCTCTAGAACATCCTGGACCTGCATCATTGAATTCCACATAGAAATACATACAAATGAGGTTTTCCATTCATGGGAAAAGAAAAGGTTAGGCAGATAATCCCTTTTAGCATAGATAGTTGACATCTGTGAGAAGAAAAGACACTAAAAATAATATCAAAAAAATGAAAATTGCAGTTAAATCAGAAAAAAATAGCCAGGCTGCAGTTTAGTGAAGGAACTCACAACCAAAAATACCCAAATCAAGGAATTGAACACCTGCTGCCTGATGTTGTCCTCATCATAGTCTTGATTGTACTGTTTGACCTCTGCTATGGAGTTTTCAACTTCCTTGATGAGCTGTTCAGTTGAGTACTGCATGAATGCATGATTTGCTGTTATTACTAGATGCTGATAAAAGATGCTGCGCAAAATTGAGGACCCGAACCCCTAACCTGAGCTATTTGGCTATTTGTATTCGGAATTTCGTATCTGATGTAATCACAAGTGTATACATGCATGCATTATCGGTAATTCTTCGTATAGGGCGTCCGTCCGCGCTGGACGCTCTAGATGGTCGGCCACCTACGCCAGCTCAAGGACCACCCCTTTATGTGCTCATCCACTCGCCTCCAACCATTCTCAAAAAAAAAACTCACCTCACCGCAGCGCCGTGACAGGTCTCCGCGAGACCACAACCGCGATCCACCGCGCCACCTTGGCGCAGTGGTCGTGCTCTCCACCGCGCCTCCGCTCCGCCAAGCGGCACCTCCACCATGCCAGAGCACAGCAGCCCATCTTCCTCCCAATCCACCACGCAGCTCGCTCTCCGTGGCCTTCTCCAATGGACCTGCCATGGCCTTCTCCACCGGAGCGGCGAGCTCTACACCGTTGAACTCCACGCGTCGACGATCCTCCATTGGGAGGAAGCGTATGTTGCAAGTGTTTTAGATATTTCAGAGGTATGTTACAAGTATTTTATGCGGATGTTGCAAAAGTGGACCAGGATGTTGCATATGTTGCAAGTGTTTCAAAGGCATGTTGCAAGCGTTTGCTCAAAATGTTTCTTCTGTTTTAGACGTATATTGCAAGCGTTGCATATATTTCACACATATATGTCGCAAGAGTATGCTCAAAATGTTTCAGCCGTTTCAGTCTTATGTTGCAATAAGTGTTTTCATGTTGCAAGTTGCAAGTGTTTTATTTAGATGTTGCATATGTTTCACACACATGTTTTAAGCGTATGTTCCAAATATTTTCATCTGCTTCAGACGTAAGTGTGCATCCAAGTGTTTCATATTTCAGAGGTAGAGAGTCATGGGTCACGGCCAGACGCCGGGGGATGGGGCACGACGAGATGGGGCCAGCGGATAGGGCATGCTAGGGCTGGCGGTCAGTGTGCGGTGCACCTAGGGTTGTGCAGACGGGGCGCGCTCATCCAGTCGTCGTCATCCCTGCTCCTGGGTTCTGCCCATGCGGACAGAGGAGGGGGTTCAAGGGGAAGGAGCGCGCAGGGGCGGCGACGGGTTCGGGGAGGAGGCGTGGCGTCCAAACTCACGGAGAGGAGAGGAGGGGGTAAGGAGGAAGGAGGGGCGGGTGTGGCGTTTCCGCGGGCGTGCGTGACGGTGATGCTGGCAGGGGCGCAGGTGGCGTCGGCCACGGTCGGTGGTGGCGCCAGCGTTCCTCTGGGCTCCCAAAAACTATGGGTGGGTTTGTTGCGCACTTGTGCTTATCTTTTGTGTCACTATCTTGATTTAGAGAGCTTGAGCTATAGATAAGATTCGTGAAATTACTATTGAGGTGTTTTGGCTGCTCTGCTTATAACCCGGAAAGTATAAACTATAATGAATCGGTATACAAAGCATTGCCATGACTCATGAAACGCACACATTTTCCTTCTCGTTCGAGGAACACTTTCTTTATCTAAACTTTGTTCATGATCGCTCCTGTTTACTAAGTAGAAAACTGCCTCCAATCAGTGGAATAATTAACTCATCATTTGTTAAAGTCCACCTTATTGGGAGCAAGCAACTGTTTAGTACAGATTGATTTGTGCAAGATCACATTGCATTAGCTGATTTTTACCTATAATTTTGGAAAGTTAAGTTCACCAAATACAATCATTGAAAAGTCAAGATTGAGACTTTATGCCTAGGGAATACATAGATTCGATGTCCTTTTTCAAAAAATGAATGATTAACTGACAAGCCTATATTTTTTTATGTTGCACAGTACACATTGGGGATGCTATATCTTGTGCCTAAAAATACTTTGTGCCCTTATTTTGGTACTGAAGCATGAACTGGTGCTAGTTTTGGCTCTTACTTCTTTATATGGGCCACCTTTGTGCCCTTATTTTGCAATGGGGATTGAAGCCATGAGTTCAATTTAACAAAACAGTGTTTAGTTCTAAGCAGTTCCAGGTTTCTTTTATCAGAGAATTTTGCGTCAACACAGTGCCTAGGTTCATGTCACGCATGCCTAGTTTCTAATGCATATGATGGGTGCAATACTGTTCTTATACTGTGATGTCCATAATCAGCCTTTCTCAATGATCTGTTAGTTACTTGCTTACTGCATATACCGTGTTACCTTGCTCAACTTTGATGTGTCATCAGTTCACTTGACTTCTACTTGAACCAAATTTGCTAGCTCATCTAAAAAGATTTCTTGTACCTTCAAATTATTATTATAGCAAGCACATGTTAGCTCACTACTCTAGAATTTACCTTCCATTGACCTTTATCATCCATATTCCATTCTGAGGACACTAAAGAACTGGTCCACTATCAGACAGTGTCGTTAAAGGGTTTAGCTAAATCTATTCTTGAGGAAGGTGGCTGGTCAAACTTGATGGTAATTATCCCCACAGGTGAAACTTAAGCCCTCACGCAACTTCTTCTAAATTATCTGCATGTTAAATCAGTTCCCTGAATCCTGATGTCGTGATTTTATTATTAGTGTTCAGGGGAGGATGCTCAGAAGAATGTTGATGTTGCAATTGTTTTTCTTGGCTCAAAGGTACTTATTTTATACCTATCTATATTTTACTGACTTGAAACTAGTGCAAATAAAGTTGAATTAAATATTTTTTTTTGAACTGAAGCAGTGCCTGTGCATAGATTCAAAAAATTCAAGTCGATATTTCTGATAAATATTGTCTGTTGATTCCACGAAGCCATAAAACTAACAAATTGTCCACCCTTTAATAAGACAGTCATGGCTTCCGTTTTCACTGACCATTGACTTGTTTTTGTTAGATAATCTACACCTACCTTGTGTGAACACAGCAAGGGAAGGCGACGCCGAAAAGACACCCTGCTGTGATACTGTAGCCGCTGCAGGTGCAGGCGCCGCACGGCTCACCTGCAGCACTGTAGGCACATGCAGAGGCCGGTGCAGAGTCAGTCATGTATGTTATCTAGTCACTGTTGCAGCAGGGCAGCTGTACTAGGACTACATTGATATAGTTGTATAAATAGACTACCACGGTAACTCAGTAAAAAGAGTTTAGATTTACCATATCCCAGACAGGGCTTCGGCCAACGCTGGTGTCTTGTACTATGTGTACATGCTCTGTTCTTCCTTCTTCTTCTAGCTCTAGCCATAGTGTGTGGGGACGGACAACGCTTGTTCGTGGTCGGCACGGCTAGTGGGTGCTCGGCAATACTAATAGGTGCTCGACAAGACTGGTGAGTTGTTCACTCACCTGAGCCGGTGATCCTATAGGCCAACAAGTGGTATCAGAGCCGTACAAGCGCCGTCGCCAGACTAACCGCTGGCGATGACGGGTGGTTCAGAGATAGGCGACAGCAGTGGCACTGTTGTGGCTGCCCAGCCACGACCGGAGGTCGTTGTTCACATGGTGCGGGAGGTTAGCGACACCAGTTGGCCGACGCTGACTCGCACCACTATGGAGACTGGTCGGTGACCATGAAGGTCAAGCTCAGAGCCCGACGGCTCTGGAATGCTGTTGACAAGGGCACCGACAATGAGGAGGATGACATGTCAGCGCTGGAGGCTATCCTCGCTGCTGTACCGGCAGAGTACAGGGAGCCGTTGGGGGTGAAGAGCTCCGCTAAGGAGGCATGGGAGGCTATTGCGACAATGCGCGTCGGTTCTGACCGCGCAAAGAAGGCGACGGCCCAACTTCTGAAGCAGGAGTACGCCAACCTCAAGTTCAAGGATGGTGAAACGGTGGAGGACTTCTCCCTCCGCCTGTAGACGCTCATTAGCAAGCTAAAGAGCCATGGCATCACCGTCGATGAAGAGGAGGCGGTCTCCAAGTACCTCCACTCCGTGCCGGCAAAGTACATCCAGATCGCTCTCTCCATAGAGACGATGCTGGACTTGTCCACCCTCACCATTGAGGATGTGACAGGCTGTCTGCGGGCGGTGGACGAGCGCCTGGAGCAGGCGATAGCAACGAAGGACAGCGGGAAACTCCGGTTGATGGAAGAGGAGTGGGATGCTCGGAGGAACTCTAGGAAGGCAGCCTCCTCCAACCGCGGTGGCGATGGCAAGCGTCGCGGCAAGGCTTCTTCAGAGAAGAAGCAGGTCGACCCCAACACCTGCCGGTGTTGCGGGAAGATGGGCCATTGGGCACGGGAGTGCCCAAATCGCAAGCAGGAGAAGAAGGCTCAGGCTCACCTAGCGCAAGCCGATGATGAGGATGAGGCCACTATCCTAATGGCAATGTTCTGTGCACTGCACAACGTCGAGGCCGAGGAGAGGGAAGAGGCGATGACAGTGGAAGGACCTGGGAAGGCCTTGAAGACTGTCAACCTCAACGAACCATGCGCCCAAGTCCACCTCGGACATGTGGGCGTCGACCAGGAGCAGTAGTAGTATCTGGACTCTCGTGCTAGCAACCACATGACGGGCTTCAAGGCATCCTTCTCCGAGCTCGACGACGATGTTACCGGTATGGTGAAGTTTGGTGACGGCTCAAGGGTGGCTATCCAAGGGCGCGACACCATCATCTTCAGGTGCCAGAACGGGGAGCACCGCACGCTAACGGATGTATATTACATCCTACAGCTGTGTTCCAGCATCATTAGCATTGGTCAACTGGATGAGCATAGTAGCGAGGTACTGATCAAGGACGGAGTCCTTAGAATCAAGGACCGGGAGCAGCGACTTCTTGCCAAGGTGAAGAGGTCCCTGAACCGGTTGTACCTGCTCGACCTGAAGGTAGAGCAGCCGGTGTGCCTAGCGACAAGGCACTCCGAGGAACCATGGATGTGGCATGCTCAGTTCAGACATCTCAGCTTCGACGCTCTTGGTCGGTTGGAAAAGATGGTCTGAGGGCTACCCCACATCAAGCACGGAGGCGAGCTGTGTGACAACTGCCTGGCCGGGAAGCAGAGGAGGCTACCTTTCCCGAAGGCGGCCAAGTTTCATGCGAAGGACGCTCTTGAGCTTGTCCACGGTGACCTCTGCGGGCCGATCACGCCTGCTACAAATGGTGGTCGGCGGTACTTCCTCCTGCTCATGGATGATTACAGTCGCTACATGTGGCTGCAACTCCTAATGAGCAAGGACGAAGCGGCGGCGGCAATCAAGAAGTTCAAGATGCGCACGGAGGCCGAGAGCGGCAAGAAGCTCCGTGTGCTAAGGACTGATCGCGGCAGCGAATTCACTTCGGTGGAGTTCGCTGCGTACTGCGTGGATCAGGGTGTGGGGCAACATCACATCACGTCATACTCGCCACAACAGAATGGCATGGTGGAGAGGCGGAACCAGATGGTGGTCGGCATGGCCCGATCCATGATGAAGGCCAAAGGCATGCCGGCAAGGTTATGGGGAGAGGCGGTGACCATGGCGGTGTTCATCCTCAACCATGCTCCGACGAAGGCCCTGATGGGCAAGACGCCGTTCAAAGCTTGGTATGGGCGAAAGCCAAGCGTGTCCTTCCTCCAGACATTCGGCTGCATCAGCCACCTCAAGAAGACGAAGCTAAACCTCACCAAGCTGGAGGACAGGAGCACACCGATGGTGTTCCTGGGCTACGTGGAGGGTACCAAGGCGTATCGGCTCTATGACCCACGCGGAGACAAGGTGCTTGTCTCGCGCGACGTCGTGTTTGACGAGGAGGCAGCTTAGGACTAGAGCAGTCCGAGCACGGGGGAAGCTGGCGGCTTCACCAGCACCTTCGTCGTCGAGCACTTGGTCATCCATGGTGGTGGTGACGCTAGGGAAGAGGTGCCGAGCACTCTGGCGGTAGAGCCGAGCACTCCTGGGGTAGTGCCGAGCACTTCGGGAGGGATGCCAAGCACTCCGAGAGGAGTGCCGAGCACGCTAGGAGTGGTGCCAGGAGGTTCTACAGTGGTGGCGACCACTCCAGAACAGGTGCTGAGCACTCCCGTGGAGGATCCAAGACGTCTTACAGTGGTGCCAACCACTCCAAGACTGAGGCTGGGCACTCCTACAGTGTGGCCGAACACTGTAGGAGTTATGACGAGAAGTCCAGAAGTAGTGCCGAGCACTGCAACCAGGGTGCCGAGCACTCAAGGTGCTATGCCAAGCATTCCGGTGGAACAGGGAACTCCATCGATGCCGATCGAGTTCACCTCACCTCCAAGTGGCATCACTGAGTTTGTGGACGCCTACCACGAAGGTGAGGAGGTGCAGTTCCGTAGGCTGGACGACATCGTCGGTGGCACAGGACCCTCAGGACTGGCTAGTCATCTGCTCAATGACGCAGAGCTGCTACTGGTCAGTGCAGAGGAACCACCCACGTTTGCGCTGGTCGAGCGGAATGAAAACTGGCGACGGGCGATGCTGGAGGAAATGAAGGCGATCGAGGAAAACGAGACTTGGCAGCTCGTCGATCCACCCCTAGGATGCCGTTTGATTAGCCTGAAGTGGGTGTACAAGGTCAAACAGGATGAGCTCGGCGCCATTGTCAAGCACAAGGCACGCCTTGTCGCCCGAGGCTTTGTTCAACGCGAGGGCATAGACTTCAAGGAGTTCTTTACGCTAGTAGCACGCATGGAGTCGGTCCGTTTGCTACTTGCTTTGGCAGCAGCAAAGGACTGGCGCGTCCATCACTTGGACGTTAAATCAGCCTTCCTCAATAGCGAGCTAGAGGAGACAGTCTTCATCAGGCAACCTCCAGGTTTCGCTGTCAAGGGAAAGGAGCACAGGGTGCTCTGACTGCGCAAGGCGCTCTACGGGCTGCGGCAGGCCCCCCCAAGCATGGAACGCCAAGCTTGACGCCATGCTGGGTGAGCTTGGGTTTCAGAGGTGTGCAACTGAGCACGCACTCTACACGCGGCGACGGGGGAAGGAGGAGCTCATCGTCGGCGTGTATGTGGATGACTTAATCGTCACCGGCGCACGCACGGAGGACATCAATAGCTTCAAGCGCGAGATGGCGGCTTGTTTTCGAATGAGCGATCTCGGCGCACTCTCCTATTACCTCGGCATCGAGGTGAGACAGGGGAAGGAGGAACTCACACTCGGTCAGAGCGCGTATGCCTCCAAGCTGTTGGAGAGGAGCGGCATGGCTGAGTGCAAGCCATGCATGACTCTGATGGAGGAGCGGCTAAAGCTGACAAAGGGCAGCACCGCGGCGAAGGTGGATGCAACACTCTACCGGAGCATCGTCGACGGTCGGCGCTACCTAGTCCACACAAGGCCGGACATTGTGTTCGCCGTGGGCTACGTCAGTCGCTTCATGAAGGATCCTAGAGAGGATCACTGGGCTACGGTAAAGCGGCTACTACGCTACGTCAAAGGGACGGTGGATCAGGGGATCATCTTTCCCAAGACCGACGGGAGTAGGCTGCAGCTCATTGTGTTCAGCGATGCAGACATGGCGGGGGACATCGACGGACGACGGAGCACCTATGGCGTGCTCGTCTTCCTCGGGTCGGCCCCAATTTCATGGTTGTCGCTGAAATAGAAGGTGGTGGCGCTATCTATGTGCGAGGCAGAGTACGTAGCGGCGGCCATAGCGGCGTGCCAAGTTGTGTGGCTATGCCAGCTGCTGGGCGAGCTGACCGGCGTGGAAGCTCACCCACCAGCACTGATGGTGGACAACCAGCCCGCCATCGCCCTCGCGAAGAATCCGGTTCTGCACAACCGGAGTAAATACATCGACGTGAAGTTCCACTTCCTCAGGAACTGTGTCGATGGAGGGCAGATCGTCATCGAGTTTGTCGAAACTGGTCGGCAACTCGCGAACGTCCTCACCAAGCCGCTCGGACATCTTCGACTCACGGAGCTGAAGGAGATGATCGGCATGGAGGGGGTACAAGGGTTAGCAGCAGGATTAGGGGAATATTGTTAGATAATCTACTACTACCTTGTGTGAACACAGTAAGGGAAGCGGCGCCGAAAAGGCCCCCGGCTGTGATACTGTAGCCGCTGCAGGTGCAGGCGCCGCACGGCTCACCTGCAGCACTGTAGGCACATGCAGAGGCCGACGCAGAGTCAGCCATGTATGTTATCTAGTCACTGTTGCAGCAGGGCAGCTGTACTGGGAATAGATGGATAGAGTTGTATAAATAAACTATCACGACAACTTAGTAAAGAGAGTTCACTTCGGCCAACGCTGGTGTCTTGTACTGTGTGTGCATGTTCTGTTCTTCCTTCTCCTTCTAGCTCTAACAATAGTGTGTGGGAACGGACAACGCTTGTTCATGGTCGGCACGGCTAGTGGGTGCTCGGCAACACTAGCGGGTGCTCGGTAAGACTGGTGAGTGGTTCACTCACCTGAGCCGGTGATCCTGTGGGCCAACAGTTTTTCCCTCTTAGCATTCGTCAGACATATCTAAAGATACACAAGTTGATCCAGCCTTAGCAGACACACTGAAGTTAACCGTTGGAACTCTTATTTCCCTCAGTTATTGTTTAACTGAAGCATCGAATTTCTAATTGCTTATAATCGTTGTGCCCATCAGGTCTCCTT
Organism: Miscanthus floridulus; assembly: GCF_019320115.1. NCBI lineage: Eukaryota > Viridiplantae > Streptophyta > Magnoliopsida > Poales > Poaceae > Miscanthus > Miscanthus floridulus. The sequence continues at coordinate 16,724,337 of NC_089594.1, read as the reverse complement.
CAAAAGCTCAGAGTTTTCCATCGCATACCGCTATGTTTCCACATCAGATGATGAGAAATTGGAAAATTCATTGCTGTCCAGCTTTGCTGAGAATTGTAACAATGGCTTTGAAAGAACTCGTATCTCCTACACAGACACGTACACTGTAACTGGTCAAGATCTGAATAAACATCATGTCATGGATTCTATCCATGTAAGTTATTATATAATTTTTCAGTTCTTCTATGCTATATCTGTTTCGTATATTGACAGCATTTACATTCAAGGACTAGGTGACGCCACGGATGAGAAACAACCCAAGTGGACAGAGCGATCTAATTGTCTTCTGCAGTGGTGGTTTCAAGGATTTACACCCTGCAAAAACAGAAGGTTAGGATAGGACTTCTTACATTGTTCTTCCACTTTCAACTATACAGCTGAAAGTTAATTTCGTACTGATGTCACTGCAGGAGAGTTGCTTTCTGACCTGATTGCCATGCTGAAAAAGTCTGGAGCTAAATATAGCATTATTTATGCCTCTCAACCATCTGGTTTACTGGAAAGCCCTTCCAACCTGCCATTAGGCAGGTATCTTGAAGAGAAGAACAATACTACTAAGGCTGGCCTGGGCAAATGTGATGGAGAGTGCCTAGTCAAATCAACTCTTCTGGAGGGAACTTTTGTTGTAAGTTGTTACCTGTACTCTGTTTCATTCGTGGTTATGAATCGATACTTCACAAATCAATATACCTTGTATGCTTGCTATATTGTCTCACACCTTTTTTTTTGCGAGGAATATTGTCTCACACCTGTCTACTATGTTCAGGGAATAGTGCTTCTTATCATCTTGATATCAGGACTCATGTGTATGATGGGAATTGATACTCCATCAAGGTTTGAAGCTCCACAGGAATCTTGATTCATTTCAATGCAGATCAGACTGATAGCTTGATGAGGCAAAAGGATTCTGAATGCCAATATTTGTTGGTCTGTGCTGTGAATATAGTTATCTTCCTATTCAAAGTGCCTTGTGTATTTTACATTACATACCCCTACGAAGATCTAGCTGAGCTTTTGCACGCATTTGCATAAAGCTTGTGTTGTAACAGATCTAGCATGGCTCCCGGTGTTTTCTGTGAATAACCTGCAATTCAGGTAACAAATAACATGACACTGTGCATCAACAAAATGAAATCTTGTTACTGTACTTAAACATCTGTCACGTGCTCACGCCTATTTACATCTTGTGTCCCAATTGAAACTGTAAATTGTTGCTGTCTCTGTTGCCAAGATGTACAGTCTGTGACAGACTGCAATACATTGATCCTCTGGATGTGAAACACATTGGCTAATTGATGAGATCCTTGGTCCTTACGGCTGATTAACATGTTTCAGGATCGTGTGTTAGTCTAATGAAGCAACATGATTTGTTCTCAATTCTAATGGGGTTTCAATTTAAGCCTAAATTGAGAGGCCTCTCAGTGTACATTTTAGGTTTATTTGTTGGCCAAAATGGATCCTCAATTCCTCTTTACCAGTGCTACAATTTGCATTATTATCTATGTAACACGTATCTAGAATATACTCATGTAGAACATGCAAATAGATCGATCTTCCCATGCTGCTTGTGGAAGATCTAGCGGAAGGGCAACGGTATCTTTATGTCCATTAAAACTAAGGGGAAGATAGGGGAGGAGAAAGTGAAAGCAAAAGGGCTAGTTTGGATGGTGGTGGTGGTGGTGGGTAATAAACCTAGTGGAAAGGGAAGCTCCGGAGGGATTTTAGAGGCATTTATTTCCTTGGGTAGAAATTCCCATCCCCCAGCCACTGTCTCGGAATGTCACAAAACTTCCAAAAAAATCAAGAAAAGTTATAAAAAACGGTGTCCTTCCTCCTTGCCCCCGCCGCCTCCTCGCCCTCGCGCCTACTCATCGTACTTATCCTCGCACCCCACTCCCGCTTGCCTCAACGGCAACCGCGCCCTCCTCCTCATCCTTGCCCCCGCCGCTGCCCACCACCCCGCTGTGGCACGCTAGGGTTTCGTCGGGGTGTCCGCGGAGCTCCGGCGAAACCCTAGCGCACCCGCGGCGGCCGTCTTCTTCCCCTCCCCCCTCCTTCTTCCGTGGCGAGCTGCGGCCATGGAGCTCCCCCGTCCCGACCTGGCCCGGCCGCTTCCACCATAGTCGGGTCCCCTAAACCGCTCTGCCGTTGTCCCCACCTCCTGGACGGCCTTCCTCCCCCAAATCCCCTTCTTTGCTCGCCGGAGATGGAGAAGAAGAGAGGGAAAGCATGGGAGCGGGAGATGCCGGAACCCTAACGCCAGCGAGGTCTCCGTCTCCATCCTCGCTGCCGTCTTCTTCCTGTTCGGCGGGGCGCAGGCGCGTGGGCGCGTCAACAAACAGGTAAACAAAATATCAGGCGCCTATGTTTGAGTAAATCTATATAAAAATAGGAAGTTTATGTTCATGCTAAAATGCGATTAGTTAATAGCTAGCATGCATGATATATGCCTACAGAATTAAAAAGAAACATTTTTTGCAAAACAAAAAGGATCAATAAGCTACACCACTTACCAAGTCACATCCATCACATTGCATGGTTCAGATATTTTTTCTAGATAGAAATTTGGATAACAAAGTCAATGAGACAATAATACCAAGTTGTAGATGATATACAAATGTTACGACAACAGGTTACATCCAGCTGGATACAATGGGGTAAGCAGCAAGTAAATAACTAAGTATTAAGCTTCTACTTAGCTACAAAACCTATTATATATGGCAAATGCTACTTTTTTGGCGTGCGCCCGCAGGGCCGAATGCCCGCACACCCCGACGCAATTATCCCCTAGGCCGTGAATGACGCGCTGGGCTACCACGTGTTTAGGAAACTAAATTGTTAGGATTAGGAGGAGAGGGTGACACCTAGGCTGATGACGGAGCAACATGCTTCAACCAAGAGACATGAAACACCAGGGGGACAGTCGATGAAGCCGAGAGATCAAGCTTGTAAGCTTGTAAGCCACTAGACCCATTTTCTTGCTCACCTAGAAAGGTCCAAAGAACTTTAAAGTTTGCTTGTGATTGGCACTAGGAGCCACAGAGAACTGCACATAGGCTGTATCTTGAGCAACACAGAGTCCCCCCCCCCCCCCCCCACACACACACACACATCGAACACACATTTAGTTTGGTGTTTGTTGGCTTGACGTTTTCAACCGTTTCTAGGCAAAGAGTTCCTTGACATGGCAATAGGTGAATAGGAATCCAGAATGGCCACCAACAGGGTGCATCATGCAATGCTGCCAAGATGGACTGCTACAGTGAAGTGTTGTTTCCCAACCAGATTCTAAGACTTATAGCATAGGATGCCATCTGACAGGGAGAAGTTGGTCACTAAATCTGGGGACATAGCAAGCTTGGACAAGATTGCTTGAGTGTTAGGATCATGGGGATAACCAGAAAAGAGTGGTTGTGGTCAAATACTTGTTTCTATAAGTGGAGAGATCTGCCATCTTAGGACCCAATTGCTTGATGATGTATGCCAGGGGGTGACCCTGCCGTATAGGACGCGCAGAGTCCATGATCACAAGCATTAGTTTCAACACAGAAAGTATTAGTGAAGTCAGACATGGCCAGAACTATGGCGAAACTGAGCACTGTCTTCAGAGAGTCCAAAGCCTACACATAGACGCTGGTCCAAATGAACAGAGTGCGATTCTTAATTAAGAAGCTCTGTCAACGATTTAGCTAAGACTGCAAATTGGTGGATGAATCTCCAGTAATAGCTAGCAAGTCTAAGGAAGCCACGGAGGTCCTTGACATTTGTTGGCTAGGGCCAAAAAGTAATGGCATGAATCTTATTAGGGTCACTAGAAACTCCTACCACACTAATGATGTGTCCCAAGTAGGACAATTGGTGTTGTGCAAAGGAGCAGTTGCTACGCCTGACTTGCCACTGATCCTGAGCCAACAACTGAAAAACAGCGTGCAAGTGGCCAACAAGGTCATCATAGGTGCGGCTATAAAACAATATGTCGTCCAAAAATACAAGAACACACTTTGTGAAGAAATGGTAGTAATGTAGAGTTCATAGCACCCTAAAATGTCCCTAGAGCGCCACACAAGCCAAATGGCATGACCTTGAACTCGAAGTGACCAAAGTGTGTTTAAAAAGTAGTTTTTAATTCTTCACCAGCCTTGAGGCGGATTTGATGGAATCAGGAGTTGAGATCCAAGGAGGAAAAGCAACTAGCTCATGACAGTTCATATCCATTAGCTTATCCAAAATTGGTAGATGGAACTTGTCGTGGACAATGATGGCATTTAGGTGTCTATAATCGACACACGGCCGCCAAAAACCATCCTTCTTCTTGACCAGAAGCATTGGTGATGAGAATGGGTTGGTGGTGGACTAGATAAGCTTCTTGGTGAGCATGTCATGAACTTGAATTTTGATTTCATCTTTGAGATCTGGAGTGTACCGATAGGTCTTATGTTGATAGGTTAAGGACCAGAATTCAGTGGGATAGCATGATCATAATGATGGATGGATGGCAATCCACTAACCGGTGCCAATACAGAAGCAAACTCCAGAAGTATAGCTTAAATTTCTAGAGGCAAGGCCGGGGCAGGTGCTTCTAGAACAATGTTAGTTGAGAGGGCGCAAACCTGAACCATGAGATGCTCACTGGCCATTGGTAGAAACCCATTAATGGCAGCAAAGGAGCCATTTGAAATAGCCAAGAAGAATTGGGCATAAAAAACTCTATGAATGATAGGAACATTTGAGTGCTCTATAGCAGAATCTGCAGGGAGCAAACTGAATAGATCCAACACCTCTTCCATGGTATGCAACTGCATAGTGGTGGAACATTTGTGCCCAATGTGACCATTTCTCAGCAATAGTCACATAGTCCTCTAGCACGACAATATGAACAAAGAGGAGAGTATTTCTTTGCAACTGCATAGTGGAGGCCTCAATCTGGGGCGCCATTTGTCGAACACCTTGGCAGCGACTTCAAGTGCGATGACGCAGGAGCCGTGGTGGTGCTCGAAGTCTTGGAAGTGTGCGTCCCACTTGAGGTCATTCTTGGATAAACACTTTTGAATCTCCCCATGGATGATTTTGTGTTAAGATCAATGTCTAGCTCCCAAGCAGCGTGGCAGGAAGATGTAGTGTGGGTGGGTTGAATTTGCTTAAGAATTTATGAACTCTCCACAAATCGAGTAGGCGGGAAGGGAATTACGGAATCGCAGATCCAGGCGGCACCTGACCGATGGGATCGTGTTAGGCCAATCAGATCTAGTGTTTGATTGATCGATGGAGTAGGAGCTCATTCTAGGCCTGCTATCAGCTTCTATTACATAGTCTAGACCCATTTTGGGCCAACTATATGGATATTCTTAGTTTTTGGCCTGCGCGGCTCGCTTGGTGCTTATGCTGCTGTTGTGCCTTCCCCGAGTGTTCCTCCTCGACTGTGGTTGTAGGTGTTGTAGTAACATAATCTATCCTAAAATCCTAAAACATAAGTGACACCTCACATCTGCTGCATGGTTTGGTATACCGGATAGTCCGCTATTCTGTCGGACCGTCCAATAGGTAGTGTCGAAGTTTAACTGACAGTGTAGATGAAGTGGCGGATAGTCCGGTGGTGCTGGCGGACTGTCCGTCAAATCAACAGTGAGCAGACTGAATGTAGATTCTAGTGTAGTCTAGTTTCTAGAATTTGGATTTCAATTGCAATGATGATCATGATGCTGATGATTTCAAGTGTGTCAAGACCGGGTCGTGACACATAACTCTTTGATGGCGTCATAAGAATTGCCGCTAGGAAAACCACTTTGCACATGCTGCTCTCTTTGGACAAGTGAGGACATGGGGGTTGATTAAAGAAAGTTGGTATGACATATGGTATTTTCCCATAAAGGTCATCATGGGATGAGGATGAAGATCCAAGAGTTTTGTGCATCCCCTCCTACATGTAGATTGATGTGAGAGATTGTAGGGTTCCATAATTTAAGTACAATGATAAAAGGTCGAAAATGATAGGGACAAAACCTCGGGAACATGCAAGGCAGGCTCGTCATGGAAGATTGGACCACGATCAGAAACTCCAGCAATGTCAAGGTGGGCTTGGAGAATAGCCATAGGGTCTCCTTGGAGCAAATATTCTATTGACTGGGGCTCCATGGACAAAGCCTTCTTTTGTGCGTCCTCACTTACCAGAGTTGTTAGAAACATGTGCATAAGCCCATGCTCATTCTCTGAGCTTTGCTCTAGCCCTGTTGATGAAATGATCCTATTTGGTGGTACGGGAGTAGAAACTGAGTGTAGTTGGTGTGGTATTGCTTCACAATTACTGTCGTAGCTCTCGAAGGAGTGATCATGGTCATTAGGTGCACTGCTAGAAAGAGATGGCATGGTTGTTTTACCCCTTAGCGCTTCGTGCAAAGGGAAATTTTCATTGTCACTCTGCCTAAATCTCATATCCTTGGTTGGGTAACTATTGCGAGCCATGGTGGATGGTATTCGAAGAGGACATTGAGACCTATTTATAAGGATTGGTAGACATTGAACATTGTCTATCATGTGGATTTTTTAGTATCACATTCTAGAAGAGATATGGCTATCGTAGTAGGTGCTATAGTAACATAATCTATCTTAAAATCCTAAAACATAAGTTTTTTTGGACGGAGGGTGTCGGGGACCTAATACCAGGGTACCCCAGAAGGTGGAACCGATAACCACCAAATGGAAAAAACTCCTGGACGCATAAGGGCGCCATGTCATCCCTTGTTCGAGTGACAGGGGTTCGGTTCCGCCTCGCCCAACACCTTTGAGACAGGCTCGGTCTCGCCCGAGGGCCGAGGGATAAACTCCGTCTCGCCCGACGCCTTGAGGACGGGCTCGGTCTCGCCCGAGGGCTGAGGGATGAGTTCCGACTCGCCCGATCCCGGAGGGGTGGGATCAGCCTCACCCGACGCCTTTGTGGGATAACCCTGCCTCGCCCCAAAGGCTCAAGGCTAATCTCCGTCTCGCCCAACGCCTATAGGGCGGGCTCGGTCCCGCTCGAAGGCTAAGGGATAGATTCCGCCTCGCCCGACCCCGGAGGGATAGGGTTAGTCTCGCCCAAGAGATAGGGATTGGCCTCCACCCGATGGCCCAGAACGAGCCTCGCCCTGATCGATATCTATCCCTCATAACGATGGGTACAGGACAAGACAAGACGTTCGGGTCAACCATGGCTCCAACGACCATACCCTGCGCCCTGACAGGAAAAGAACTGCCAGGGAATGACATGACTGATGCTTTAGACCCTTCCGGGCACCGCAGAGCCCAAAAGGTATTACAGGTGCGTGCACCTCACTCTGTAGAGTTGTAGGCGCCGCCTTCAGCTCTAGGACACGGAACCCAACGAAGATATACGACAACCGCTACGCTCCAAGAACGGATTTGCTATCTCCACGAATGACGGATACTCCGTCACCGCGCTGTGGACCCGAGGGAGCGGGGGGCCCTCTTCCCGACCCCTCAGGTCCTCCCAGTCAGAGAGCCTTGGCCACGGCGCTACACCGGACCCCGACCCTGAATTCTCCCAACAAGAAACATGGGAACCAGAAGGCGTGTGGAGCAAGGTTGGGGGGAGGCTCCTAAGTCAAAACCACTGTACTACAACCCATACCCTGGTGGCAGCATGCTGTGACTAATCTGACATCCTACAGAGATATCGACAACATCGTAAGCACTTATCTTCCTTCGCACTCATCAGAATGGGGACCTGACCAGGTAGACATGAGCCACAAGGCTAAGTAGAGTACGCATCCTGGAGCCCTCACCCTTGTAAAGCCAGCCCCTTCATCTATAAAAGGGGAGGCGCATCCTCCATCAAAACGGACGGGAAAAAAGAGGACCGAACAATAGAACGCACTCACACACATTCAAGCAGCTACGAAGCTCTTGACCACCTTTCAATCCTTCGATCAGAGACTTGGGATCAGTCCCTCTCTCGGCAGTTTGTATCCCTTACTACAGATCGTTACGGTGCTAATAACACAAGCAGCAACAAACTGGACGTAGGGACGTTCCGCCCGAACCAGTATAAATCCTGTGTCCTTTAGCGCACCATCCGAGCCTAACGCGCATTACTATAAATTTACTTGCCGGTGCTTGTACGAAACACCGACAGTTGGCGCGCCAGGTAGGGGCTTTGCGCGTTCCAAATCAGGTCTCGGATGACCACCCACGCAATCACCTGGGCCCCGGGCGCACACGTGCGTTTCGGCGACCTGGATTTCATCATCACACTAGAAGGAGAGCTGGCACTGACTCACTCAGCCGCCCCATCTCCCCCTTCCATCAACCTCAGCCGTCTCAGGCTTGAGGGTCCACCGGGCAACTCCCGGGGAGTCCCGTCACCCAAAGAGGCCTCTCACAATGCCACCATGTGTCCGGAAGGGTCCGTATGGAGCGCCCCGACAGCGTTTCCGTTCGGTCTCCGCAACATTGCGGCAACCGCTGGCCGTCTTCTGGCGCTACGTGTGGTTCAACCACCCACGGACATCGAGTTCGTGGGGGCGATTGAGCGGGATACGGAGACCCTCTACGAGCTCCTCAACGAGGAGCCTGTATCGCTCTCCAGCTCGGATTCCAGCAGGGGGAGCCACCACCCTTCCCGGGAATGCTACGTGACGCAGACTCCCGAGGGTCACGTCGAAAGCGTCTCCAAGGAAGAGGCCACCCCTACAAACAATCCTGACAGCAGATCCGAGGAAGAAGGGACAGCCCCATCTCGCCTGAGGATGGAGCAGCTAAGGGCTCGTCAGCAAGAGATCGATGAGGCCAGGCAAGGGCTCGCACGGGAATACGCGGACATCAATCGCGAGATTGAACGCCGCAAAGACGGGGGGCGCGCGCGTGCCACAGCCCGCACCGTACATCAAAGGATCCTCACCGACGATGGGGCCTTTCCTCACTTTGTTCGAGCCAGCCAGAACATCGCCGCAGCAACCGCCTTGCTGCATGGCCTCCCGGAGGCCGCGACGTCCGAGGATCGACGCACTTATCGGGAGATTCGCACGTTGCTCGAACGTGCAGCCGCGCAGCAGGCGGAAAGTTCGTTGTCTCGACGACGCGAACCCGACACCAGCCAGCGCGCACCCTCAGTGCGTCCCACCAAGGACGCATCCGTACACCAAACACCACCAGCCAGCGGGCAGCCCTCCGTCGTCCCCGTACATCAACGCCTCGGTCGTGGCCGCGACGTACGCAGCATCATCAATGCCCGGAGACGTGCCCACGGCGACGAGGGAGAAGCAGCGCGTCGCGGCTATCATCCCCGACGTGGCGGTCGCTACGACAGCAACGAGGACCGAAGCCCGAGCCCCATCCTGCCAGGCCCTCAGGCCTTTGGCCGGCACATCCTCAACGCTGCGTTCCCTCTAAGGTATCGACCACCTACAAACATTCCTAAATATTCCGGTGAAACAAATCCCGGGCTTTGGCTCGAAGACTATCGGCTTGCATGTCAGGCCGGTGGTGCGAGTGATGATGACTTCATTATTCGCAATCTCCCGCTGTTCTTGGCCGACTCGGCACGAGCATGGCTTGGAGCACCTACCGTCCAATGCTATTCAGAGCTGGGCGGATCTGACTGAGATCTTCGTGGGTAATTTCAGGGCACGTACAAACACCCTGGAAACCCATGGGACCTCAAGAACTGCCGTCAGAAGGCCGATGAAACCCTCCGCAGGTACATCCGGCGCTTTTCCCGACAGTGCAATGAGCTCCCGAACGTCGCCGACGCTGACGTAATAGGAGCCTTTCTGTCCGGGACGACCTGCGAATCCCTGGTCCACAAGCTGGGACGCAGGGGCCCGCGAACTACCAAGGAACTCCTGGACATCGCCACCAGTCACGCCTCTGGAGAGGAGGCGGTCGGAGCCATCTTTGATCGCTCCGACGGAAAGACAAGGCGGGACGAGGATGCCAGCGAAGGCGCCTCCAACCGTCCCGCCAAAGGGAAAAATAAGAAGCAACGGCGCGACAACTCACTCGCGGCCGCTGCCGACCGCAAAGGTGGCCGGAAGCCCGCGAAGGGCACTCCGAACCACTTCGAGAAAATGCTCGAGGGGCCATGCCCAAACCACGCCTTCCCGGCCAAGCACCTATACAAGGAATGCGGCCTTATGCGCAAATACTTGGCTGGGGGCCTTAACAAGGAGGAGCAGGGGAAGGAGCCTGTTCCCACCACTAACGACACGGAGGAGAAGGACGACACCTTCCCAACTCCAACCGGTGCCCTCATGATCTTCGGAGGATCAACGGCCTACGACTCCAGGCACCGCCAGAAGGTCGCACGTCGAGAGGTCTATACCGCTGGACCGGCTATGCCAGCCTATCTCCGGTGGTCGGAATCCGCCATAACCTTCGACCGGACCGACCATCCAGATGCCATCCCACACCCGGGAAGGTATCCGCTTGTCATCGACCCGATCGTCGGTCCAAAGCGGCTCACCAAGGTACTGATGGATGGGGGCAGTGGCCTCAACATCATGTACGCCAAGACGCTCGACGAGATGGGCGTCGACCGAACGCGCCTCCGCCCCATCCGAGCACCTTTCCTTGGCGTCGTACCAGGAAGGCAAGCCGTGCCACTGGGGCAGATTGACCTGCCCGTCACTTTTGGGGATCGATCCAATTACCGGACCGAGACCCTCACCTTCGATGTAGTGGGGTTCCCAGGGACTTTCCACGCCATTCTGGGGCGACCATGTTATGCGAAGTTCATGGCCGTACCCAATTACACATATCTGAAGCTGAAGATGCCGGGCCCCCGTGGGATCATCACCATCGGCACCTCCTTCCAGCGCGCTTACGAGTGCGAGGTCGAATGCTGCGGACACGCATCCACGGTCATCGCATCCGAAGAGCTCGTCACCCTCAGGGAGGAGGTCAGTGAGGGGATACCCGACGCAAAGAAGTCGTCCGGATCGTTTGAATCGGCAGAGGGTTCTAGGGACATCCTCTTGGATCCCAGTACCTCCGAGGGCAAAAAAGTCCGAATCGGGACCGCACTCTCCTCCGCATAGGAAAGCGCGCTCGTCGACTTCCTCCGCGCCAACAAGGACATCTTTGCGTGGAAACCCTCGGATATGCCGGGCATCCCGAGGGAGGTCGTCGAGCATACTCTCCAAATCCTTCCTGGCTCCAAGCCGGTGAAACAACGCCTGCGCCGCTTCGACGAGGAGAAACGCAGGGCCATCGGCGAGGAGATAGCCAAACTACTGGCCGCAGGATTCATTAAGGAAGTGTACCACCCAGAGTGGTTAGCAAATCCTGTTCTTGTTCGGAAAAAGAGCGGGAAATGGAGAATGTGTGTTGATTATACTGGCCTCAACAAAGCGTGTCCAAAGGATCCATTTCCTTTGCCACGAATTAGACCAAATAGTCGATTCCACCTCGGGGTGCGAAACCCTCTGTTTCCTGGACGCATACTCAGGCTACCATCAGATCGCGATGAAAGAGTCCGACCAGCTCGCGACATCTTTTATCACGCCCTTCGGATCATTTTGCTACGTTTCAATGCCGTTTGGTTTGAAGAACGCTGGGGCAACGTACCAGCGCTGTATGCTTAGTTGCTTCGGAGATCTCATCGGGCGAACCGTTGAGGCCTATGTCGACGACATCGTAGTCAAATCCAAGTGGGCTGACCACCTTGTCGCCGACCTTGAACGTACCTTTGCGAAACTCCGGGCGAACGGCATCAAGCTCAATCCCGAAAAATGTGTTTTCGGGGTCCCGAGGGGCATGCTGCTCGGCTTTATCGTCTCCGAACGTGGCATCGAAGCCAACCCAGAGAAGATATCAGCCATCACGAGGATGGGCCCGATCCAAAACATAAAGGGGGTTCAGCGGATCACCGGGTGCCTTGCCGCTCTCAGTCGATTCATTTCACGCCTCGGCGAACGAGGACTCCCCCTTTATCGACTCCTAAAGAAAACTGACCGCTTCGAGTGGACAGCCGAGGCTCAGGAAGCACTTGACATGGTTAAACGATTTTTAACTAAGCCGCCGGTCCTAGTTCCTCCATGCGATGGAGAATCTCTCCTACTATATATATCGGCCACCACCCAAGTGGTTAGCTCTGCCTTAATAGTAGAGTGAGAAGAAGAGGGGCACGCCTTCAAGGTGCAGCGCCCTGTATATTTCATCAGCGAGGTGTTATCCGACTCCAAAACCCGCTACTCCCAGATCCAGAAACTCCTCTACACCGTCCTCATCACCAAAAGGAAGCTACGCCACTACTTCGAGTCACACCCCGTGATAGTAGTGACGTCGTTCCCCCTCGGCGAGGTCGTTCGTAGCCATGACTGCTACGGGAAGAACCGCAAAGTGGGCACTCGAGCTGATGGATCAGGGCATTTCTTATGTCCCCCGAACGGCGATCAAATCTCAGGCACTGGCTGACTTCATCGCGGAGTGGACCGAGGTCCAGATGCCACCAGCAGCCGTCGATCAAGAGTACTGGATAATGTACTTCGACGGATCGCTGATGAAGAAGGGCGCCGGAGCAGGACTAGTCTTTGTATCCCCCCTCGGGGTCCACATGAGGTACATGGTTCGGCTTCATTTTCCCTCATCAAACAATACTGCAGAATACGAAGCGCTCATCAACGGCCTACGAATCGCCATCGAGCTGGGCATCCGACGCCTTGACGTCAGGGGCGACTCTCAGCTGGTCGTCAACTAGGTCATGAAAGAGTCGGGCTGCCACGATACCAAGATGGAGGCATACTGTCAAGAGGTCCGACGCCTAGAGGACAAATTCGACGGCCTCGAACTCAATCATATCCCCAGGCGCCTCAACGAAGCGGCCGATACACTCGCAAAAGCAGCATCCAGCCGAGAGCCAGTTCCAACAGGCGTCTTCGCCAGTGACCAACACAAACCCTCGGTACGCTACGCGGGGTCAGAACAAGCCGACGATGGCCCTTCTAGTCCAACCCCCAAGGCCGATCCGCCAACTGTTCCTCCCGACCCCGAGGTCATGGAGCTTGAAGAAGACCCAGCAATGGAGTCCGATCCTCCCAATGACTGGAGAACACTTTACATCGACTATCTCCTCCACGACGTACTACCAACCGACAAGACAGAAGCCCGACGGCTCGCGCGACGCGCCAAATCCTTCGTTCTTGTAGAGGGCGAACTCTACAAACGAAGTCACATCGGAATTCTGCAACTTTGTATCCCTGACGAACAGGGAAAACTCCTATTGAGCGACATCCACGGAGGGGCATGCGGACACCATGCCGCACCAAGAACCTTGGTTGGGAAGGCATTCCGACAGGGTTTCTATTGGCCCACCGCAGTAGCCGATGCCGAGCAAATTGTACGCACCTGCGAAGGGTGCCAATACTACGCTCGGCAAACGCACCTCCCGGCCCAGGCTCTCCAGATGATCCCCATCACGTGGCCCTTCGCGGTCTGGGGGCTTGACCTGGTTGGGCCACTTAAAAAAGCGCCCGGAGGCTTTACCCACCTGCTTGTCGCCATAGACAAGTTCACAAAATGGATTGAAGCTCGGCCAATATCCACAATCAAATCCGAGCAAGCTGTTTTGTTCTTTCTCGACATCATCCATCGCTTTGGAGTACCGAACTCCATCATCACAGACAACGGCACGCAGTTCACCGGTAGGAAATTCGTTCGTTTCTGTGATGAACAACACATCCGAATCGATTGGGCAGCCGTCGCGCACCCCCGGACGAACGGACAGGTCGAGCGCGCAAACGGCATGCTCCTTCAAGGCCTCAAACCCAGAATTTTCAACCGGTTGAACAAGTTCGGCGCGCGTTGGCTCGCTGAGCTCCCGGCTGTGCTCTGGAGCCTAAGGACGACTCCTAGCCGGGCCACCGGCTACACACCCTTTTTCATGATCTACGGCTCCGAGGCCGTTCTCCCGACGGACCTCGACTATGGAGCGCCAAGAATCAGAGCATATGACGAACAGGGAGCCGAGGCATCTCACCAAGACGCCATGGACCAGCTGGATGAGGCCCGCGACATCGCCCTCCTCCGTTCAGCCAAGTACCAGCAAGCGTTACGGCGGTACCACAGCCGACGGGTGCGGGGTCGAGCCTTCAACGTCGGAGACCTCGTCCTCCGCCTTGTGCAGAGCAACAAGGATCGCCACAAACTCTCCCCGCCCTGGGAAGGGCCCTACATCGTCGCGGAAATACTTCGCCCAGGCGCCTACCGGTTGAAAACCATCAAAGGCGAGGTCTTCACCAACACCTGGAACATTGAGCAGCTACGTCGTTTCTATCCTTAAAATAAGCTTACACTTTTCCTTATCAGTTTTTGTCTTAACAGAACCCCGATCCTTAGTGACTACCGACCCCTGCAAATCACGAGGGGTCAGACCTCACTCGGGGGCTGGCATGTGATCGTAACATATGTCATGTGTAATACAAGTATTACGCTTGTAAAAAATCCCTCTGTTATACTTGCAAACATTTTCTAAGTTTTCCATTCGCCTCGTAAACGAGTTTCGAGGGCTAAGATCTTGGGAACCAATTCTGAATACAACTGGTAGGACTGCAAGGCACCCACGCCCCAGCGGCTGCAACCTCTTTGCTCACCAGTTCAATCAGAATTAGTTCGCCCACGTTCCTAGTTTCCTATGACTTAGACCATGAGAAGAGTTGGAAAGCGTTAAAATGACTTGCCATAAGCAAAGGATGCAATTTTGTTCATTTTTTGCACAAATTCACCACTTACAAAGCGATGTCATTACAAAAAAGGAACAATATACTCCGAGGACTGTTTACCCGGGGGCTTCCCCACAACGTTATTTCATTACAGTCTCGGCTCAGCTCTACCACAAGTGTTACTGCGGTCGCCGCGCCACGCTCTCCATCGGCGACGTCCGGGGCGTGTACACGGGCCAGTTCGTCTACTGCGGTCACCGTGCCACGCTCTCCATCGGCGACATCCGGGGCGTGTACACGGGCCAGCTCGTCTACTACGGTCGCCGTGCCACGCTCTCCATCGGCGACATCTTCGCTGGATCCTCGAAGGCGCCACCATCTACGACGACTCCGCCGGAACGTCCGGGGACTACGCCATCGTCGTCAGCCGCGACCCCGGCAACGACGCCTCCGCCGGAACGTCCGGGGACTACGCCATCGTCGTCAGCCGCGACCCCGGCAGCGACGCCACCGCCATGACGTCTGGAGACTACGCCATCATCCCCAGCCATAACCCTGATAATGGCATATGGGCAGGAAACGCCTCCCGCCAAGGGAGGGGCGCAGCGAACGACGGCGCAGTCAACGACGTACGACGCCCACCAATGCCTCCTTTCCTTCGGCAGCAGCGACTCCTCAGCAAGGGCCGCGCGCACCATCTCATCTACGTTGGATAACCTCCGGCTCGACATCACGCACCAGAATCACGAGCAAGTTTGTAAGTTCTCTATCTCTCTCTGGCATTACTCTGCCTCACTCAGGAACCACTGCGACGCACGGACGCGTTTGGCGGAAAGGAAGAAGAAGGAGAGATAGCGGCTCGGAGGCAGAAGGGGAGGTGGGCTGAGAACTCCTCTCCCCCTCCCTATTTAAAGAGGAGGCGCAGTAACTAAGGAAAGGCGAAAGGTCGGACGAAAAACCCTCTCCCTTCCCCTTTTTAAATACGCAATCAATGCTGATTGATATCTGAGGGGACGCACCAGAAGGTGACGGGACGAACCCCGGTCTACGAAGCGTCCCTCTTTGGTCAAACTGAACACTGCCTGGGTATGGCCCGCCACTGACCCGCTCCGGACGCGGCGATTAAGGCACCCGCATAGGCAGACAAATTTTTCGCCTTCCCATGCAGGACCACGGACGACCCGATGACGGGACCCTTCAGTTCTCCTGGGTCGACCGTTCGGCCCAGAAGACACGACGAACGAACGACCAAAGAAAGATAAGCCTCTCATCTTTCACATTTTATGCGTTAGAATTTGTTCGCAAGATTCCGACCCCGTCGAATAGCAGGGACGCGAACATCACTCGGGGGCTGTCGAGGATGACTACCAATCCAGACATCCTCTTCACCCGACCCCTCCGTACGCTTGAAACTAAGGGCGCGACATACAGGCACAAAGCTTTGAGTAAAACTGGACGAACTAGCAAACCCTACGCCCCGATAGCTACAATGTTTCTATTCACCAGAAAAATCATGCTCAAACGCCTCTCGCGTCTCTAGTTTCGACGTCCGCCTTTCTCAAAGAAGGGATCGAAGGGGTCCGCCTACAGCTGTCAGGTTGCCCAAGTTAATCGAACAGCTCGGATCGTCACCGAGACACAAAACAAAGAATGGCAATTCTTACGCAGGTTTTTCCAACCTCGTCACAAACGTCAGGACCCGAACCCATCTGGTAGGAGCTTTTCCGCCACTCATACCACCAAGGTAACGTCACCACCTTTATTTTCAATTAAATCTTGCATTCAAAACATTTCATATGCAAAAAATTGCATCCCAATGATTCGTGTCGCACCACGAAACGACTGTCGCCTTATCCGATATAGGCAACCACAGGCTGAGGTTCGAAGGTCGGCCCGCGAAGGGCTCGAGGCCGCCTCACGCCGAACAGAGCCAGGGAGAGATAACCGAGACGAGCCCCAGCGGCCCTGCCCGACCCCGCTCAGAAGCGAACCGGGACGTCTCGACCTTCTCTCGTTCGATTCTAACCTCGAGCCAAACCCACAGAATCTCCATCGAGGAGAGGCCATCGGGCCCCCTGAGCTTATCGAACGACTCAGGCATCTGCCGGGAGGCGGGTTAAGAAGTTGTGGAGTGCCACCAGAGGGCTCTGCCGACCCCATCAGCAAATGATGGACCCGGATTCCGCACGAACGTACCCGTTAGCGAGCTCGTTGAGCGCGGTACTCAAGCCGTCGAGGCAAGTGTCGTTCACTCAGCCCCTCCGATTGCGAAAACCGAGGACGGGGTAACACGCAAATAACGGCCGACCCCTATCAGACCCTGACAAGGCTCGGGGGCTCAGGCCAAACAATGCAGGGACAAAGGCCCCACCTTGCCGAGCCCATAGAGTTCCCAGTTGGGATTTCTGTTGGAAGACAGGGCGGGGATTATTGCGATGGCATCCATTATCACCAGAACCACGATTCCGGTCTCCAGTAACACCCGACCCCAGCAGGTGCGGGGGTCGGACCTTACTCGGGGGCTGTTAAGGTACGGCCACCTCCTTTCCTTCTTTCGGAACAATCTCCTCGCATTATAATCAGCGGCATAATTCAGGGGAACATATTGGTAAGACCGTAAAAAATGAAATCGCAAAAATCAAACAAAACGAAATTAAGACGCAAAAGCACGAAAGGCGTCCAGACTCGAAAAGTACCGACACTTGTTCACATATTACATATAAGCTGTTCTCAAAATTGTTCGATTAATTACTCCCGCGAAGGGAGAACCATTTCTTTCAGACTGTCTGCCAGGTTCTTCGCAAGGGGAGCGACCATCTGCTCCATTTCCTCCAGCTCTTCATCCTCGTAGGTGGACGGAAAGCCTTCGCTCATCACTTTCAGGTTTATTTCCTTCTCATAGTGGGCGTGGGCGACGGTGAAGGCCTGGGTAATCCCGGCGTGAAAGGCACTCTCCTCAAGCTGGCCCACCCGAGCCGTGATACCTCCGACACGAGCCGTGAGCGGGCTGGTCTCCACCGGCTCCATCACATTCAGGGCGTTAAGGACCACCCCGACCATAGCTTGTAGAAGATCGTGCTCATCGCTCTCAGCCTGAAGGGCTCTGCGCGTATAGGCAGCCTCTTTCTCCATCTTGGTGGCGGCGTTCTCAACACTCGACTTTCCTTTCACCGCGTCATCAAGCTCCACCCGGAGAGAGCGGACCACCTCGACGTCCTCGTCCACCTTCTGCTGGAGGGCTGTGGCCCTACTCTCGGCCTTCCGCCGGAGGTCCCGCTCCATCTCCAGCTCCTTCAGGACTTCGCCGGCCTTCTCATTGGCCACGGCATTCCTCTGCAGCAGCTCGTCTCGCTCTTTTTTGAGTCTGGCAATCTCCTCTCCATCCAGCCTAGACCTCGCCGACAGGTCCTCAAACATTCCGTGCGCCTCCTCCGCATCCTGACGCGCCTGGGCCTCCCGCTCTCGGACAGTAGCAAGCTGGGCGGCCAAGTCTGCTCGCAGCCGGGCCTCCTCGGAAAGGCGATCCCTCTCCGCCTTCTGTTCGCGGAGGAATTGGGATTTATCCCGGCTACGAGCAACAAGAATCTGAGGAGGAAGAAGACTGATATCAGGAATACGAGAACACAAAAACACATGAAGAAAGAAGAAAGTCCAGAAAATACCCGAGCGGTAGGGATAACGATCTCACGGAGGGCTCCTCTGGCCTGGTCCAGGGCGTTCAGCATGGTCGAGATCCCGATGTCAAGACCCTCCCGCTCCATGCTCTCGGAATGATCATCGAGCGAGAAAAGAGCCGACGTCGGGTCCTGAGCATCCATCCACTGGAGCGGCGGCTCTTCCCGCGCAGGGGAGCGGTTTCCTCTCGACAAAGGGGCCGGTGGCGGCTCCTTCCTGACCCTGTGCGGCACCACCGCCACACTCGAGGACCCTCCGGCTGGACCCTCCTCCGTTTGGGCCGCTTCGAGCGCCACGGGAGGATCCACATGGGCGCCTGGCGACGCGGATTGCACCACGCCCTCGGGTGCCACCACGACCGCGTCCGGCTGATCCTGGCTTGGCGCAGTCACGACCACCGTCACCGGCGGTATGCGGTCCACGGCCGGCTGTTCCACGCCCGCCACGGAAGAGACCGCTCGCTCAGTAACCTCCGCGGGTGTGGGAGCCACCTTGGACGCCGTCGGTTCGGCCAACGCGGCCCCGACATCGGCACCACTCCTGCCCGAAACAGGGGTGGCTCCAGGCGACGCCGTCTGTCCCACTTGAAGGGCGAGACTCTTCTTGGGCGCCAGCCCCAGGGGGTGACCCGTCCGCAAGAACCTGCACAAAGGTAATAACCATTAAGTCAAAATAAAAATGAAAAAAGGATGAAAACAGAGGAATCAACGGCTTACGTTGACGTCCTCGGCCGGCGGAAGCGTTTTGGGGATGGATCCCCAGACCCCTGCCCTGACTCATCTGGGCGGGACCGTTTCATGCCTATCCCCTGCTCTGGGGTAGGGGGGTTCATCTCGTCGGGTGCGGCCCTGGAGTCGCTCCTCTCCATCGTCTCGTCGGGCGCGGCACCGGAGCCGTCCCCCTCCATCGTCTCACGGGGTGCAGCACCGGAGCTGCTCCCCTCCATCGTCGCCTCGGGGATGGCGGCGACAGGTTCGCCCTCCCCCATCCACCGGTCCTCGGCCGGCACGCCGTGCGAAGAGGCGGACTCGCCGGCCTCCACTGACCTCATCGATTCACTTCCCTCCGCGTGAAAAGCGAAGGGCCCCTGCACGGGTGGGTGGCCACTTGTCAGCGTCTCCTCATCCTCCAAGACGCCCCAATCCACATCGATGGCTACCTCGTCGTCATCGTCATCATCATCATCATCATCGTCATCCTCACTGCTCACGTCCTCTCCCCGATCCCGTGCCTCCTGCTTCAGTCGTTTCGCCTTCTTCATCTCCTCCTTTGCCTTCTTGTCCCGCTCGGCCGCGAGTCGATTCGCCGCCGCCACAGCCCTGTCCTTCGGCAGTGGAGCCGGACTATCCTTGAAGACTAGCCCCCTCGGCTAGCCCCAACATCACAAAAGCCAGTATTAAAAAGGGGAGATTCAGGAGAAAGAAAAGAGTGCAGGGGAAGAGGGCTTACGAATTCGAAGAACCCAGGCTCTGGCCGCATTGGAGGATGCCCGGGCACCGGATACACGATGTCGAGGACCATGCTGGCAGAATCCTTCGTCAGCTCCATCGCCTCCTTGACACGCTGCGCCACTTCCGAATAAGGGAGCGCCTCGTCAATGAGCACCGTCCCCTCGAACGATATCCCTAGCATCATCCGATGCAGGGGAAGCACACGCGCCATCAGTGGCGCCACCCTCCTCGTGTGGTAGGCGCCGATAATCCCCGACCCCTTTACACCCCGACCCTTCAGGGCATGGAGGGCGGAGAGAAGGTCGGAGATGTGCTTCTTGTCTTTGGTCTGGACGCCCCAGCCCCACGACGCCGGAGCATCCACAATAAGACATCCGGTGTACTTCGGTAGGGTGGCACTCACATCATCCCTAACATAAAACCACTGCGAATGCCATCCCTTGTTGGATGTAGCCAGACGCATGTACGGGTAACCCTTCGACCGGGTATGGCGCAGGTGAATGCTGGCACACCCCATCGGCGCGTCTACTTCTTTCCCCCCAATCTTCCTCCTCGACAGACTAACGCTAAAGAAATACCGCCACAGATCAAAATGGGGATCGATCCCCAGGAAACCCTCGCACAGGGCAACAAACGCTGCCATATGCTGTATCCCATTGGGAGTTAGATGCTGCAGCTCTACCTCATAGTAATCTAATAGCCCCCGAAGGAATCTATGCGCGGGTACCCCAAATCCCCGCTCATGGAAGAGGGCAAAAGAGACGACATACCCTTCAGGCGGCACCAGCTCACCCTCGTCGCCAGGAAGCAACCACTCCTGGATGGCGGATTGTGGGCGGAGAAGGCCACGGCGGACGAGGCCCTCCAGACGCCGGGAAGAGATGCTTGATCTGCCCCATAACTCCATTGAAGCAGTGGGGAGGAAGGGCAGGCACGAGCTTAACGGCGGCTGGAACACGAACGCAGGCCGGTCGACGGTGGCGGTGCGGGCGTGAGGGGCTGGGAAGATTGGCGGCGGACGTCTCAGAATGCAAAGGAAGGGGAGCGAAATATGGAACCCTGGGGGCGAACCCCGTGGTTTTATAGGGGGCGACGGACACGAGAAGGGCAACCGTCCGCCTCGATCTCCAGGCCTGCCACGCGCGCCACCGCGTCACATCGCGGGACACGCGCCCGCAGTCCCTATCCTCTCACCCCAAAAATCTCGGCGGACGGTTCGTCTTCCCCGAACAAATCCGGACTCCCTACCCACCGGGGAAGCGCAAGCCACAAAGGCCTATTCTTTTCTCTTTGGCCCACCTAGGGCCCAGGAACTCGCCGGCCGGCCCAACTAAGAAGGAATCCGCGAACGATCCGCCATCAAGGGCAGAGACACCCAGTTGATGTAAAACTAAGTCCTTCAGCCTTACCCGCGAAGGGGCCGATACAAACCCCCGGGCGACTCTACTGGAGTCACCCGGGGGCTCGGGGGCTACACCCATCGGGTGCGCTCGCGCGCACCCTCCGGCAAATTAGCTTCAACGAAATCAAAAAACACCCTCCAGGCGGTTCTACCCGAATCACCTAGAGTCTCGGGGGCTACTGTCGGGGACCTAATACCAGGGTACCCCAGGAGGTGGAACCGATAACCACCAAATGGAAAAAAACTCCTGGACGCATAAGGGCGCCATGTCATCCCTTGTTCGAGTGACAGGGGTTCGGTTTCGCCTCGCCCAACACCTTTGAGACAGGCTCGGTCTCGCCCGAGGGCCGAGGGATAAACTCCGTCTCGCCCGACGCCTTGAGGACGGGCTCGGTCTCGCCCGAGGGCTGAGGGATGAGTTCCGACTCGCCCGATCCCGGAGGGGTGGGATCAGCCTCACCCGACGCCTTTGTGGGATAACCCTGCCTCGCCCTAAAGGCTCAAGGCTAATCTCCGTCTCGCCCGACGCCTATAGGGCGGGCTCGGTCCCGCCCGAAGGCTAAGGGATAGATTCCGCCTCGCCCGACCCCGGAGGGATAGGGTTAGTCTCGCCCAAGAGATAGGGATTGGCCTCCACCCGACGGCCCAGAACGAGCCTCGCCCTGATCGATATCTATCCCTCATAACGATGGGTACAGGACGAGACAAGACGTTCGGGTCAACCATGGCTCCAACGACCATACCCTGCGCCCTAACAGGAAAAGAACTGCCAGGGAACGACAGGACTGATGCTTTAGACCCTTCCGGGCGCCGCAGAGCCCAAAAGGTATTACAGGTGCGTGCACCTCACTCTGTAGAGTTGTAGGCGCCGCCTTCAGCTCTGGGACACAGAACCCAACGAAGATATACGACAACCGCTACGCTCCAAGAACGGATTTGCTATCTCCACGAACGACGGATACTCCGTCACCGCGCTGTGGACCCGAGGGAGCGGGGGGCCCTCTTCCCGACCCCTCAGGTCCTCCCAGTCAGAGAGCCTTGGCCACGGCGCTACACCGGACCCTGACCCTGAATTCTCCCAACAAGAAACATGGGAACCAGAAGGCGTGTGGAGCAAGGTTGGGGGGAGGCTCCTAAGTCAAAACCACTGTACTACAACCCATACCCTGGTGGCAGCATGCTGTGACTAATCTGACATCCTACAGAGATATCGACAACATCGTAAGCACTTATCTTCCTTCGCACTCATCAGAATGGGGACCTGACCAGGTAGACATGAGCCACAAGGCTAAGTAGAGTACGCATCCTGGAGCCCTCACCCTTGTAAAGCCAGCCCCTTCATCTATAAAAGGGGAGGCGCATCCTCCATCAAAACGACGGGAAAAAAGAGGACCGAACAATAGAACGCACTCACACACATTCAAGCAGCTACGAAGCTCTTGACCACCTTTCAATCCTTCGATCAGAGACTTGGGATCAGTCCCTCTCTCGGCAGTTTGTATCCCTTACTACAGATCGTTACGGTGCTAATAACACAAGCAGCAACAAACTAGACGTAGGGACGTTCCGCCCGAACCAGTATAAATCCTGTGTCCTTTAGCGCACCATCCGAGCCTAACGCGCATTACTATAAATTTACTTGCCGGTGCTTGTACGAAACACCGACAGAGGGAGTAAGAAATATGTTGTGTATCCTTCCATTATTGTTTTTGTTAAGTGAAAAAGAAGTGTGCGCGCGCGTGCACACACTGTGCGTGTGTGCATGCATGTATGTGTATCACACGTAACAGTCCCTTTTGAAATATAAAATCAATGTCCATTTCACAACACAAACAGTATGGTCTCTCAATGTACGAGCTACTTATTGAGTTAGCAACCAACAAAACTGCCATGAAATAACTAGAGCTTTTGCTATGGAAGAGCAGGGCTTGTCGTAGCTCGACAGGGACTGCCTCACGATTAGGAGCATGCTGACGGTCGTGATCGAGTCCCGCACCATGTTGAACGAGATGAACTCTGTCGTCGTCCCGCTGTCCAGCCTGCACCAGGACTTTGGGAGATGCTGAGAGATGGCGAAGGGGCGGACATCACATTCACTGTGGACGGCCAGTTGTTCCGTGCCCATAGATGTGTCCTGGCTTTCCGCTCTTCGGTGTTTAGAGCGTAGCTCTTTGGTCTAATGAAGGAGAAAGCTGAAAATCTCATCAGGATCAATGACATGGAGCCAGCAATCTTCGAGGCTCTGCTTCACATCATCTACATAGATAGTCTGCCTGATAGCTGCTGTGATGGCCAAAATCTGGCGATCACACACTTGCTGGTTGCCGCGGACAGGTACGTAGTGGAGTGGCTAAGGTTGTTATGTGAAAGTAAGCTTAGCGAAGCCATTGAGGTGGAAACAGTGGTGATGACGCTAGCATTAGCAGAGCAGCACAACTGCTCATAGCTGCGACGAGCTTGCATTGGGCTCATGGCCTCGCCGAACATGCTTGGCCCAATCATGGAAACCGATGGATTCAATCATCTCATTGCAAGCTTTCCATTGGTGAAGGAGATTTTAGACAAGGTGTCCTGCATTTGGAGTGGTAAGCAGTGCCGGTGACAAGTGAGTGATATTGATTCTTAGTCAGTGTTTAGTTATCTACAGTCAGTCATGTGCTTTGTGCTGCTGTTGTGCCTCTCCCTGAGTGTTCCTCCTCGACTATGGTAGTAGGTACAGTAGTAACATAATCTGTCCTAAAATCCTAGAACATAAGTTTTTTTGGACGGAGGGAGTAAGAAATACGTTGTGTATCCTTCCATTATATTTTTTGTTAAGTGAAAAAGAAGTGTGTGTGCATGCATGTGTGTGTATCACACATAACAGTCCTTTTTAATTTGCAGTATAAAATCAATGTCCGTTTCACACACTGTATGATCTCTCAATATACGAGCTACTTATTAATGAGTTAGCAACCAACAAAACTGTCACGAAATAACTAGAGCTTTTGTGGCGGAATAGCTTGAGAATTATTATATATGCTTTAAAATTCTTCATCAATGATCATGACACGAAGGCTACGGCCAAATGTAAGGAAATGGCCCCTCCTAGGGCATTCGCCACAATTGCCTAGTGGTGCAACTTGTAGCTTCTTCCTAGGGCTTGATGGTCTTCACGAAGCATATTCAACGAGGAGGTGTAGCTGCTATGGTTGTTTGTAGGACCCGTCGTCCTGGGGGTGGGGCAAAGGGGTGGCTGCTCCAGGCTCCAAAAGGAAAGGCCCTCACTAGGTATATATTATGTAGTACTAGCATGTGGATATAGCCCAAAAATCCAAAACTCAAGAAGGTATAGTAGAAGCCTAGCACCGAGACATATCGCCAATTGACGCCACCTGAGCCATGTTGTGTCAAACAAATCACGCCTCCCTTTTTGACCCCAACTACGCTGTGACTCGCTGATTGCCCTGATCCGTCAGAGCTGAAGTAGCTGGAATAATCAAGGAACTCATTGACTGCACTGACCTCGATGGAGCTGATGACGAGCATTCTAGTAGATCAACTACTAATCGAAGGCTTGCTTGTTCTGTACCTTGCACACAACCATTCATCCAGAACATATATAAAACAAAAAAAATCACACATTAAAGTTTATTGACACAAACTAAATTGTAAAATATTTTTCAGCACAAGTATACATATCATATCTATATAAGTAACGTTCCTCAAGTAGACTGAGTGTCATACCATGGATTGAAGCATAGGCTGGCGTTGTTGTGTCTACATTTTCTCTCGAGGCAGAATTCGTGCATGACCCACTTGGTCTTGAATCCTCTTGGGGCCTGCCAATACTTAGGATACTAGTGTTTTTTTTAGGGAACACGACTTCACACGTATTTCATTAAGAAGAAGAGCCGAAAGAATGACTTACACAATGCAGCTACGGGACAACCCATAGTGTCGGTTACAGAACCACAGAGGAAGGGGTTAGGAACATAAATGACAACAGAATAGAAAGAAAGGCGTTAGGGAGAGGACCTCCGCCACAAACCTAACCGACTGGACCTGCAAAGGAAGAATACATCAACGCAAGGGTGCCCGCAATCGAGATCAAGCCTTTAGATGGGCCTGGAGCTATGGACGTCTGGTGGTATGCTCTCTGGTTCATCTCTCGACTCTCGTACACATCGTAACGGGGCGGGGAAGTGAGGATTGGGGATGGGGACCAGAGTGGAGCCCTCCGGGGAGGAGGCGGCGCAGCCAGAGGACGTGTTCGAGGAAAAGGAGGCGGTGCACGTGAACACGGTGCACGTCTAGCCCCCCGCGACGAACCATGTCGGAGAAGACCTGTGGCAGCACAACAGGTTGTACGAGCACGACGAGGGCGGCGTCGCCAGAGCTGCGGCGACTCAAGTCGGAGAACGGCAATGGCGGTTAGCGGCAGCGGCAGCAGTAGCGTTAGTGGAGCTGGAGATGGACGACAGAGAGGCGTTCCGGCAGGCGGTTAAGGCATTCATCACGAAGCAGCAGACCTGGTTCCACCTCGAGGAGTCCCTGATCATCGCCCGATCCAAATGGGGGATCAAATTGCCCCATCCCCTAATAGGGGTATTCCCCACGTGGAATAATCGGGGATCGGCCCCATTGCCATCTTTAGTTTGCACCTCTTCTCCCCCATCGTTTAATTAACTATTGAATTCTAGCAAGTGAAAACACACCACACCGGTTGAATTAAAGATGTGTGTGCACCCATGTGCATGTGCGAGTGTCGGTGTATGGCTCTAGTGTGTGCGGGGGGCGCGTGTCATGTGCTTGTGCGTATGCGCGCGCGTGGGTGTGCTTGCGCGTGTGGCTTTTGTGTGCGCGCACACACGCCGTTTCCCATTAGATATTTGAGCCATATAAGTTTTTTTTTGCAAAATAGCTTCTGAAGTACCATAAAATAGTAACTGAGTTGTTGCGGGGCAGGGAAGCGAGGATTGGGGACCAAATTTTATTTTTGAAAAATATTCACAAATAGAGCCCTGGTGGTTTGATTTTCGTTTATTGACCCTGACCTCGGCGCCATGGCTTTTGGCGCCGAGGAAACACATCTCGGCGCCATGGCCAATGGCGCCGAGGTCTTGGCGAGGCGTCGGACGTGGCGGTGACCTGGCGCCGACGTGGACAAGGCCTCGGCGCCATAGATCTTGGCGCCGTAGATCTTGGTGTCGAGCTCGGCGCCGTAGATCTTGGCGCCGAGCTGTTACCCTATAGATCTTGGCATTTGAAATGAAACAAGTATAATTATTCCGAGTATTGTGCAACAACACCATTGCAGTTCAACTAGTTAGGACGTGCGCGACTTAGCTCAAAGGCCTGGGTTCGAACCCATGTGTTGAATCTTTTTTTGCTACTTTTTTATAAGTATTTTTATAAGCCACGGCAAACAGAAAGATCCGATCACCATACAGGGAGAAGACACAGATCTGACAGAGGATTTAAGCTGTTTAGGAATGGTTCACTTTTTTCATTCGACGCGAAACATCCACATGCTCTGCGTTCGCAGGCCTGGTCTTCTGCTTTCTGCTATGAGGGCGATCGAAGGCCTGGGTCTCCATGTCCAGCAAGCTGTTATCAGTTGCTTCAATGGATTTTCCTTGGACATCTTCAAGGCTGAGGTAATGTACAATACAATTGCACATATTTTTCTTGTCATTCTCACTGTCAGAATCTGACACTTACATAGCTATCCAAAAGGACGGTGAAGATCATGAACAAGCTGTCATGTTCTAACGGCTTGAAATTTGTTATTTGTTATTTGTTGCCACATGAAAATAAACTGACATGGACCCTTATTGTTTTCCTCACTGCAGCTATGCAACGAAGGCCCTGGGCTTCTGCCAGAAGAGATCAAGTCCGTGCTCCTGCAATCCGCTGGGTTCCATGGCGTGATGCCATGATCTGGGACAACAAGACGGCTCAACCTACCGCCAAAAAAGAAAAAGAACAATGTAGCTAAGGGAAAGTTTACAAGAACTGGTGTTTCCAGTCTCAGTCAGGGTTTGATTTTCGACAGAACCAGCCAGCTTTTCGTCTTTTAAACAGTTTGAGACACCTACAGAGTCCTGCTCAGGGTTTTCAGAACCATATCCGTTCGCTAGTCGTTTAATAGAGTTAAACAATAATGTCAGTATTCTCCTAGTCTGTTCTAGTTCTTGGTACATGTGTTTTGCCTTGTGCAGTTAGCTTTTCTCCTGCAACTCTGAATCGAAGTCGAAGTCGCGTCGAATGAAAAAAGTGAACCATTCCTAAACAGCTTAAATCCTCTGTCAGATCTGTGTCTTCTCCCTGTATAGTGATCGGATCTTTCTGTTTGCCGTGGCTTATAAAAATGTAGCAAAAAAAAGATTTAGCGCTAGGGTCTGAACCTAGGCCTTTAAGCTAAGTCGCATGCGTTCTAACCAGCTGAACCACAACAGTGTTGTTGCATGTTCTTAGGAACAATTATACTTGTTTTATTTCAAACGCCAAGATCTATAAGGTAACAGCTCGGCGCCAAGATCTACGGCGCCGATGCCTTGTCCACGTCGGCGCCAGGTGACCGCCACATCCAACACCTCGCCAAGACCTCGGCGCCATTGGCCATGGCGCCGAGACGTGTTTCCTCGGCTCCAAAAGCCATGGCGCCGAGGTCATGGTCCATAAACGAAAATCAAACCACCATGGGTCTATTTGTGAATTTTTTTTTAAAAAAAGGGCTGAAAAATAAAAAATTCAGGATTGGGGATGGGGATTGGGGCTGAGCCCTCCGGGGAGGAGGCGGCGCCACCGAAAGAGGAGTTCGAGGATGAGGTAGTGCACGTGAAGACGGTGCCCGCCCAGCCCCCCTGGCGGACCATGTTGGAGAAGACTTGCGGCGGCACAACAGGCCATACGAGAACAATGAGGGTGGCTTCACCGAAGCTACGGCGAGCCAAGTCAGAGAAAGGCTGGCGGCGGCAACGGCGGTCTGCGGCAGCAGCAACGGCGGCGCCAATGGAGCTGGGGATGGACGACGGAGAGGCGTTCCGGCAGGAGGTCGAGGCTTTCATCGCGAAGCAGCAGACCTGGTTCCACTACGAGGAGTGCCTGATCATCGCCTACTCCCCATGGGGGATCAAATGGCCCCGTCCCTATCCCCTAATAGGGGTATTCCCCGCAGGGAATCGGGGATCGGGCCCATTGCCATGTTTAGTTTGCACCCCTTCTCCCCCATCTTCGCCTTGTTTAACTATTGAATTCTAGCAAGTGAAAACACACTACACCGGTTGAATTAAAGATGTGTGCGAGCGCGTGTGCGCATGCGTGTGTGTCAGTGTGTGGCTCTTGTGTGCGCGCACGTGGCCTGTGCATGTGCATATGTGTGTGCGTGGGTGTGTGGCTTGTGGGCGTGCTTGCCTACGCGCGCACACGCCACACGTGTGCGTGTATGTTTCCCAATAGATATTTGAGCTATATAACTTTTATGCAAAATAGCTTCTGAAGTATCATAAAATGGTAACTACATTGTTACAAAGCGAGGAAGCGAGGATTGGGGATGGGGACCAGGGTGGAGCCCTCCGGGGAGGAGGTGGCGCTGCCGGAGGAGGTGTTCGAAGACAATGAGGCGATGCATGTGAAGACGGTGTACGCCCAGCGCCCGTGGCGGACCATGTCGGAGAATACCCGCCGCGGCGCAGCAGGCCATATGAGCACGATGAGGGCGGTGTTGCCAGAGCTGCGGCGACTAAGTTGGAAAACGGCAAGCGGCGGCAATGGCAGTCGGTGGCAGTGGCAGCGACTGTTGCGGCATCAGTGGAGCTGGGGATGGACGATGGAGAGGCATTCCGACAGGCAATCGAGGCGTTCATCGCGAAGCAACAAACCTGGTTTCACCGCGAGGAGTCCCTGATCATCGCCTGATCCCCATGGGGGATCAAATGGTCCCATACTCTAATAGGGAAATTCCCCGCAGGGAATTGGGGATCGGGCCCATTGCCATCTTTAGTTTGCACCCCTTCTCCCTCATCTTCGCCTTGTTTAACTATTGAATTCTAGCAAGTGAAAACACACTACACTGGTTGAATTAAAGATGTGTGCGCGTGCGTGTGTGTCGGTGTGTGGCCGTGCGTGTGCGTATGCGCGCGTACGTGGGTGTGTGGCTTGTGTGTGTGCTTGCGCGTGTGGCTTGTGTGTGCGCGACTGCGTGTGTTTCCCATTAGATATTTGAGCCATGTAACTTTTATGCAAAATAGCTTCTAAAGTACCATAAAATGGTAACTGAGTTGTTGTGGGCGGGGAAGCGAGGATTGGGGATGGGGACCAGGGCTGAGCCCTCCGGGGAGGAGAAGGTGCCGCCGGAAGAGGTGTTCGAGGACAAGGAGGTAGTGCACGTGAAGATGGTGCACGCCCAACCGCCTGCGGCAAACCATGTCGGAGAAGACCTACGGCGGCGTAGCAGGCCGTACGAGCACAACGAGGGTGGCTTCGCCGGACCTGCAGCGAGCCAAGTCGGAGTACGGCAGGCGGCGGTAACGACGGTCGGCGGCAGCGGCAGGGGTGGCGCCGGTCGAGCTGGGAATGGACGATGGAGAGGCGTTCCGACAAGCGGTCGAGGCGTTCATCGCGAAGCAACAGACCTGGTTCCACTACGAGGAGTCCCTGATCATCGTCCGATCCCCATGGGGGATCAAATGGCCCCATCCCTATCCCCTAATAGGGGAATTCTCGACAAAGAATCGGGGATCGGGCCCATTGCCATCTTTAGTTTGCAACCCTTCTCCCCCATCTTCGCCTTGTTTAACTATTGAATTCTAGCAAGTGAAAACACACCACACCGGTTGAACTAAATATGCATGCGCGCATGTGTGTGTCGGTGTGTGGCTCTTGTGTGTGTTCACGCGTGCGTATACGCGCGTGCGTGGGTGTGTGGCTTGGGTGCGTGCTTGTGTGTGCGCGCACACGCCACGCATGCGCGTGTGTGTTTCCCCATAGATATTTGAGCCATATAACTTTTATGCAAAATAGCTTCTGAAATACCATAAAATGGTAACTGAAAATGGTAACTGAGTTGCTGCTCATCCGCATACATTGCAAGCCACGGGGAAGCA